>NC_044977.1:7535230-7841301 GCF_008728515.1 Papio anubis
AAGAAGGAAAGGAAAGACGGGGAAGGGGAGAGGAGGGGACGGGAAGGAGGAAGGAAAAAAGGAGTAGAGAGGAAGAGAAGAAGGGAAATCTGAAATGAAAAGAGACTGAGAATCATTAGTCTAATTTTAAAAATTTAAAAATAGAAAACTGCTTTTATTGAAAAAGCCTTCCATAATGACAGGTATAAAATGGTGATTACTTTATATTGGAAAGCATAAAAAGTTCAGGTCTTGTTAGTCTCATCAAGCATTGTCTTGCCTAATCATTAATGGCGAAATATTAGTAATGAAAAATAAGTAAGCCAAGTGATAGCTTTCCTCATGGTCACTCAGCAAATACATTCTTAGCCAATTTATACCAACTGCTACCTAAGAGTTAGAGCAGAGAATGAGGGGTGGAAAAATCAGTGGTGAGATGTCAATGGGAAGAGGCCACTAAAAAAGAGAAAGGCTTCCAACTGTTACCAGACACATAAACACACGACCTGAGTGGTCATTTCCCATGAAGTACAGAGAGCTGAGAGAGAAATCGGAGTCAATGGGAAGCAAGAGTTGATAATCCTGGTTGGAAGCCCTGCTGTTACATCCGTTAGTCTGCTGTACTTGAAGAAATAAATAAACACTGTAAAAAAAACCTTTGGATGAAAACCAAACTGTCTTCCAACACACAAATCAATACTGTTTGAAAAGGAGGAGTTTTTGCTAAAAGCTGCACCCTAAGAAGGGAAATTGTGTTGGTACAAGTGTGTCTGTTTTTTTGATACTTTAGTTGGAGTCAATAATGGTAGGTATTAATACAGGTCGAATTTGTGATCCTCATCTGGGTACTTGAAAAAAATACTTAAAAAAAAAGCATCATAACAATCCTTAATAGTAGATAACATGAAAAAAAATGATTGAGGAAAAGGTGGTCCACCAAATGGCAGAAGATAAAAATATCAGAGATGAATAACCAATCACATAAATTAATAAAGTATGATTTTTATAAATGAATGATTTAGTATAATTATTGGAGGAGTCTTTTATGATGATGGGACTATACCACAATATAGAAATGGCATTTCAAAAATTTAAAGTGATAAGTTAAATCTAAATTACTTTATGAGGTTTGTATGGTCTTTCAAAATGTGGCATCATTTTACGTGTCCAGTTATATATTCCACTGAACTCCAGAGTGAAATTTATATTATATTAAGCTAGTTTTTGATAGTTCACTTTACGTTGTTCACAGGTGGAAGCTACTTCTACTCTGTCAAATGTCCTCTTATCCGTAGAGTCTAATTCCATATTTAAGTCTCTAAATTTCTCAGGAATGTTTCCCTAATGATGACTTCCTATAGAGATCATCTCTATTAGATACTATTTGAAATGTCAACTGTAACTTACTCCCAAATTCTCTAATGACTTCAGCATAATTTGAGAAATTTACATCATTATTTTTTCAGAATTATTATTTTATATAATATTTTTTCTGTAGTTCATGTGAAAATAATTAGTCTCCACAAATGGACTATTAATTCTTTTTGAGGATGAACTCTAACACAGTACAAGGCACAAATTTATCTCATTTAGATTTCCATAAGAAACATAGAAACCACTCTAGAAATCTACATTTAATTAGTATAGGATTTAGTACAGAAATTTGGAACTTCAATGTTGTTGAATGGGCTGAAGAAGCAATCAGACAGGCATGCCACTGACTCCTAGGTTTCAGAGAATCAGGAGGTTATTCTCATTCATGTTAGAAATTACAGGATATCACTACCAATTTTTAGAGTATCCCACCATATTCAGACAAGTGATTCGGAAGGGACTGCTTGGAAACTATTGCAGAAATTTAATCTCCCAAGCTCATCCATTTCTGTTGCTTGAAGAATAATTTTATTTCTTCTCTTTCCCACCTTCCAGATCTCACATGAATTCATTTCATTGGTAGAACAAAATAAAGTGACTTATAGGCAAGAGAGTATGGAAAATACAGTTCCTCAACTTCTAGCTTCAGCAAGAGAGAATATAATATGAGGGAAATACATTTAAGAAATTTTTCAAAATTGCACTCAGCTGTTGGCTGTATATTTGAAAGAGAATGTATCTTAATTATTTAAAATTATATTTATTTTAAAAAGTCATTTCAATACATTAGTTAATGGCTATAAGTTAACTATTATAGTACTAAAATTACTACTTATCTGTAACAACTATGGGAGCTGAAATCTCTGAGTTGGAGGATCTCGATGAGAATAGAGTTTAGAATGGGATATATTACACCTCATCCAGGTTAGAATAAGAGTCTCTTCAATTAGAGAAACCTAATGAGAACAGAGAGTTTATGGCTCCCTGTAGAGATGGAATGACCACCCAACTTCTGATACAAAACACCTAGTGGCAGCAATATACCAGAAGAATCTACTAAGAAATGGATGCATGATTACCATAGGTAGAAGGAACTCTGGGGAGCCAGTCACCAAACCCAAAGTTTTACAATGATTTAAGGCATTGTAAAGTTTCAAAGATTATCTGAGAGTAAGAAACTCCTTTTCCCCCAAACTTTCACATTACATGAATTTCGTGTATCCTTGTTATTATCCTGGGTATGGTATGAAATCACAAGTGAGGTTCAAGTTTAGGTTTTGCACCAGCTCAAAGGAATGGCAGCTCAAAATAAAAGTTTTAATAAAGTGTTGAATTCTATCAAGTTATATTTCTGCCACTCTAATGCATGCAATAAGATTAATAATTACTAGAAGAAGACACAATATCTTGATTGATTCCCACGTAATGAGGTGGAAGGCAGAATTTTTGGGGATTCTCCTTATACATTTTTTGTCCTTGAAAACATCTGTGTTTAAACAGTGAGGGTAAAAAGGTATCTCGAATGCATGAATTCCAGTGCTGCTTCTCACACGGTATTGGACATCAGGTATGCATCTTAATCCTGCTGCTTATATGGAATTACCACATATATTTCTTGATTTATATATAATATTAAGTCCTATGTAAGCCTTTTTCTTTTTTGAAATGTGCACCGTCTAGCATGCTACAGTAGTGGTGTCACCATTATAAATTATTTTGATTAACATTTCACTCATCTATTAGGGAATATTCCATTAGGAAATATTTCCAGATTTTGTTAGAGATATGAAATGAATTATGATATTAATTTATATACATCTTCCCTTTTTAGTCTAATTTTCTGTTAAGAATATTTTTTATGTGAACTACACAGTAACTATCAGTCATTCGGAATTTCTGGAATTTATACATCAATCAAATAGTACCAACAATAACAAAGGTTAGTAGAAGCAGGGGAAAGAACAAAATAAAAATTTGCAGTGTTCCCTAGACCTGTGTACTATGTCGTACATTAAAAGAAAAAAGTATTCCATACTTTTTTGCACATTTAAACTCGTATCCTCATAGAGAATTTGTACTTTACATTTTATCATTATGTTAAATATCTGTATGCCTACACATATTGTACTATAGATTTACATATCTTTACACATGCTATATACATATTATAATTCTAACATATTGTCTTTTTATAAAAATAGGCCACTTTTGTCCATATTATCTTCATATATTAAAATGTCAAGTTAGGAGTTATGAAAAGTCTGGGGTTTTACCATAATTTTAAGCTTGCAAGTCAGTTAGTCCGTCAAAATCTCATAGATCCTGGCAGACAACACAAAGGCTTGGAGTCAGAGACAACAGGGAAATAGCAACAGCCAAGCTCGGAAAGATCATGTTTCAATTCCTTATGCTCCAGTTCTCCCAAGGTGACACACCGAAGACAATGAGATTTCTGTGTCATATGGTGGGCTGCATTACAAGAGGTGAACCCTGAGAGTAAGAAACCCTGATTTTATATGGAGACTGACCATGAACTTGCTTATTCTCCCCATCTGGAGAAGGACATTATCTTAATACCTTGGAATACAATTTAATCTTCTCTGAGAAAAGAGGGATATATGTACTTATAGAGAAATGTAAGTAAATTTACTTCAGTTGGGTCCACTGCCTCTATTTTCCCAAGGCCATGCCCTTAATACAAGGTCAAACATAAGAAAAGATATCTGAAGATAAATGGCTGGTAATACCAAATCACATAGAAGCAACACACACACACACACACACACACACACACAGAGTTATACATATATCACACATATGTTTGACATAAATATTGACAAAATATAAGAGTGCAAAAAAACAGCAAAGTAAATTCTCATTGTGCTCAAGGAGTTAAAATTGAAATTATTTTAAAATGGAAATCAAAGCCAAGAATATAGAGCACACATAAAGAGTAGTGTATTAAATAACTTTAACACATGTTAATTATAAAATGCATTCATTAAGAAAAAATTTAAAACAATAATTGTTCTAATGGTTAGGAAAAACATATACAGTCAATTATACTTTATATTTATATAAATAAGCTACCAAACTATGGGTACAAATAAACAATATATTTTATAAAGCAACCTTAGTTTTGATATTATAATTATGATAGAATATTTTGTTACATACATAAATTTATTAATATTTTAAGTGCAGATGAACAATTTTTAGTTTTATTATTGATTAGCAAACATTCTGATGCTTGTGGGTTGAATGTTTAGATTATAAATCTCAAATAAAAATAGCTGTTTTGAATGTGAAATTTGGAATTCTATGTATTGACAATTGTTTTCTTGGCCTCGTGCTTTGGCTCACACCTGTAATCCCAGCACTTTGGGAGGCCAAAGCTAGCTGATCACATAAGCCTAGGAGTTCAAGACCAGCCGGGGCAACATAGCGAAACTCCGTCTGTAAAAAAAAAAAATACAAAAAATTATCTGGGCGTGATGGCGCAAGTGTGTAGTTCTAGCTACTTGGGAGGTTGAGGTGGGAGAATCATCTGAGCCTGGGAGAGGCTACAGTGAGCCATGATTTTGCCACTTCATTCCAGTCTGAATGACAGATCAAGACACTGTCAAAAAAATTAAATAAAAAATAAATAAAATGAGAATTGTTTTATTGTTGACATTGTTTTATCCCAGAAAAACAGATGCTTTCTTATTAAATATGAGCTTAATTCAGCATTGCTTTTGCTACTTATTCCTTACTGAGTATGTGGTCTACATAGTGTATTTTGGGGAAATTTAGAAATGCTAGTATAAAGAGGAAGTAAAATATTTATGAATAGGATGGAGAACAGATCACAATTTAGTTAACTTTCGGTCTTGTTCTGAAGCTTTTCATCCTAATTGTTTTAGGAATAAGAAGAAAACAATATTAATGTTTGAGTGTATAATGATTATTTTCTAAGCAGACTAATTATTATATTAGAGATAGAGTAATAAAGATAATTTGTTGTACTTTAATATTTGACAATGGGAAATGCTCTTAATGAATTTATGTTCTGTAATCAGATGAATTTAATCCTGTTTTATTCTTAAAGCTTGTGATCGGCAGGGATTCCATGCTATGCAAAGGACCCTCCTATAATATTCCTGAGAAATGAATGCCATTGTATTTGCCTGAAGGAGCGATTCCAGTGGCAGAGATCGCTTTCATCCAGGAGTACAAATTCTTCACATTCTGCATAATTGTAAAATGATATATTTCTGTTGTTATATTTGGCATAATATAATATTTGGTACTAGTGTATTACTTCTAAAAAGAATTTTAATATACAGTAATATACTCCATTCTTTCCAAATAAGTAAGAAAGTATTCTAACATTATCTAGTTAGTTAGTTACAGTCCCAGACCAGAATTCATATTTTTTGGTTTCAGTGATCATTTTCTTCAGTGTGTCAGCCAGTTAGACAAAAAATTCTAGTCTTATATCCCTTACTGCTTTGCCATAGGACTGGCTAATACAGAATATCCAGGATAGATGTTGATTTAAAATATAAAGAAGAAACATCGATAAAGTGAAGTGATGGATAAATCGAACTTTTATTTACCTTGAACTCGATTTACCAACTGAGGAACAAATTGAGTATTTATTTAATTTGAACTTGATTTATTACTTAAAATAGAGGTGGGGAGCAATGTTTTTGAATCTATGATTGAAATATTTATGATGTGAAAACTTTACTGTTTGAAGATAAATAATGGTTTGGTACAATATAAAAGGGTGTTCCCGCTGGGCACAGTGGCCCACGCCTGTAATCCCAGCACTTTGGGAGGCCAAGAAGGGTGAATCACTTGAGGCCAGGAACTCGAGACCAGCCTGGGTAACATGATGAAATCCTGTCTCTACTAAAAATACAAAAAATTAGTTGGGCATGGTGGTGCATCCCTGCAATCCTGGCTACTAGGGAGGCAGAGCAGGAGAATCACTTGAACCCAGGAGGCAGAGGTTGCAGTGAGTGGAGATTGTGCCATTGCACTCCAGCCTGGGTGGCACAGTGAAACTCCATCTCAAAAAAAAAAAAAAAAAAAAAAATTGTTCCAAAAGTTTAATACTGTCATCTTTCTCATTAATATTTTTTGAAAAGTCCAAAGATTAAAGTTAATGTTAATATTTATTTTATTCTCATGTTCATTAACTGTCCATTTGTTTCAAATAAGTAATCACAATGTCTTCAAAACAGGCTACCATTAATCTATGAGATTAATTATATATATTCTTGATTCTCCACTGTTTCTTGCTCCAATCAGAATTAACAGTATAAATTGCAATAACCTCAAGTGAGAATTTATATCTGAGAGCCTTTGATTGCACCTGAGCAGTGTAAACAGGCAGACTGGATAGATGTTTTCTGTAGACCTGCTGTTCTCCATATGCTTCTTTGCTAGGATCTAATTCCTATTGCGGGGATTATCATCTGTTGCCAGGATATCAGGAACGAGTAGATGATTCTAATCAACCCCCAAAACCACATAGTTACAACCTTGTCTACATCAGTAAAACTGATCAGAAAAAAAAAAAAAAGGTTTTATTGTAAAGCAGTGTTTAAAAAGTAAAATGTGTTTAAATGTATTTTGTGAATTCCTGTCAAAGGTCGCTCGTGCCATTTGCTTAGAACTTACATAACTGTGGTGTTCAACTAAATCTTACTTATTTGTCATACTCTTAAAGAGTAGCACACAATTGCTTATTCCATCCAACATTATACTGCTAAATCTAAATTATTGGTTGTATAGATTATCAAGGTAATTGTAAACATTAATTTTGTACCTTTGTCATAAGTCTATTTTAATGAATACATTTGTTCCTTTAAAATCCAGTGGTCGGCCAGGAGCGGTGGCTCAAGCCTGTAATCCCAGCACTTTGGGAGGCCGAGACGGGCGGATCACGAGGTCAGGAGATCGAGACCATCCTGGCTAACACAGTGAAACCCCGTCTCTATTAAGAAATACAAAAAAAAAAAAAAAAAAAAACTAGCCGGGCGAGGTGGCGGGCGCCTGTAGTCCCAGCTACTCGGGAGGCTGAGGCCGGAGAATGGCGTGAACCCGGGAGGCGGAGCTTGCAGTGAGCTGAGATCCGGCCACTGCACTCCAGCCTGGGCGACAGAGCGAGACTCCGTCTCAAAAAAAAAAAAAAAAATAATAATAATAATAATAATAATAAAATCCAGTGGTCTAAACCATTTTACAGGTCAGTTTAAGCACCTTACACAAAAACTACTCAAGAATAACTTTAAATCATGTCTTTAGTATAAATGCACAAACTTGGAAAGGTCAAGGAACAGAGCTAAGCTTGGAAACTGCTAAAACAAAGTGAGCCGGGAAAGCATTGGAGCAGAACAAGTTGATGCTGAGACAGAGTGAGTAAAGCTCATCTAGGTTAGAAACCCAGCCAAGCTAATGGAGAACGGTGTTGTGCTCAAAAGAAGAGTAGCAACTCTAGGGAAACTTAGAATCTGTTAACAAAATTCATTGTCAGTTCCTGTACCTATAAATGAACCCTAGCTATTTCAAACCCATTGGTGAACTCTCTGGATATTAAGAGAACCATTGCTGAAATATAAGAGTGATGGGTTAATTAGGAAAAAAAATCAGTATGCTAGTTTTATCAGGCTATTGTTTTCTCCTTTCTTTTTTCAAAACTATGTTATGTAAATCTCCACTTCCAGCTGTAAAACATTAGAAATGACTTGTTCAGCCCTACTAATGTAAACAACACTTAAAATAGACAACACATATGAGGCAGGTCTTTTCAGGCATTGGGCAACAGGTAGTTTAAGTTTATAATCCATGATAGCAAGAAAATTCATGTGGTTAGCCAAATGATCAGCCTTGCTCCATGCTGCATTCAATTAGAGTTCAAAAACAAAAAACCATGGTGGTCCCCTGGGTAAAAGATCAGAAGTTAGACGCAGAGAAGCAGAAGCATCTGGAAACTTCAGGGATGTTCCCTAGAGAGAGGGTAGCTTTGCAAGTGGGAAACCTCACACATTATTTGGAGAGTTCCCCCATAAATCCAGAGATGACAGTTATATTGCATATGCACAAGGGAAATCTTAAGGTTTATCACAGAGGGCATCAATTTATCAAACCTACTAGAGGTTTGAGAGACAAGCAAATGTACTAGAGGTCAAACAGTGCTGAAAGATTCTATGTTTTTTGGTTCATCCAGAGTGAAATAGTATGTTTATGACAAAAGTCATCTAAGACCTGGTTTATATGTAAGGATCAAATAACCACAAGTAAAAATGCATCTATACCTGCTCTAAAAGGCCCTAAAGCTGAAGCCTCGCAAGATGTTCACCAAAGACAGAGATTGGAGTTTGAATCACATCAAGTTAGAAGGGCTTTGAAAACACTTTGGACTTTTTGTACAACTTCCCTAGCAAATCCTCAATTTAAGCACACAAAACATCAACATCATTAGCCAGTAATTCAACTACCTACTAGAACTAAAATCAACATAGGTCACAGGAAATTAGCACACTGCAGTTTCTACAATAGGTAATCGGTAACATAAAGCAGGGAATAAAAATCATTAAACCTACAAAGAAAGCTGAAAATGTGATTCAGACACAAAAACTAAAGCAGTAAAAAAAAAAAAGTTTCTGAAATGACATGGATTTTGAACCTAGCAGACAATGATTTAAAATCAGCTATTGATAAATATGTTCACAAACTTTAAAAATATAATCTTAATGAATAAACAGAAAAAGCAGTTCAGCATAGAAACAGACACTATAAATAAACAGCCAAAGAGAAATTCTTCAATTGAAGGGTATCATAACTGAAATGAACAATTCACTGTGTGAGCACTGACAGAGTACAGACTCCGCGAACTTCAAAAGTCATCAGTGTGAAAGATTTTGTCTGAACATAAACAAAATTGAAGAAAAGTAACAGAGACTCAAGGAATCTATGATATAAAGCCCAAAGCTTAACATACGTGTAACTGAAAGCCTAAAAGGAGAATAAAATGGGATTAGGACAGAAAAAAGGTTTGAAGATATACTAGCTGAAGTATTCCAAAATGTGAAGTAAAAACAAACAAACAAACAAACAAAAAAACTAACTAAAAAAACCTTTTACAGAGTAAGGAAGCTTAGTGATCTCTTAGAAGAATACAGAGAAAACCATACCTAGTTACATCACAGTCAAATCCATAAAAACCAAAGACAAAAAGAAAAGACCAAATTGGCTTCAATTTGTTATATTAAAATTAAATATACAAGTAAAAAAGAGTAGCCTCTTCATCAGAAGAGGCTATTCATCAGTATTTAAATTATACTGAAAGTGGAAAAAAAAAAACAAACTTTTTTCCATCAACTCAAAAACAAACTCCGTACTGATTTTATCATATATTTAATTGGCTATTCCAGTACATTCTTCATGTTATAGCCAAGTGATGTTCTAATATGTGAATGAATTCATTCACATTTCTGCTACTAATTCTACATTAGCTGCCATTTGTCTTGGTGATAAAATCTAAACATACCATTGCTTAGCATAGGAATGCAAAACACTCCAGTCTGAATTCTTAATCCCACCTTCATATTTTCTACTTAAGCCATAGTCAACTTCTCCCTTTCCCAGCCAAGTGCCATTTGATTTCTCCTCCCTAACATTTAAAAACAAAGTTTTATTTTACACCAGTCTCCTCTGCACACTAGCCCTCACATTATGTTTGCCTGGTATATTATTCAGGGCATGCTAGGTTATACTCTAAGAAAAAACAGCCCCAAATTAGAGTGGTTTAAATTACTGAAGGTTTAAATTTTGTTTGCACAAATTATGCTGCTGACTCAGAAAACTACCCAGTGTAGCCAACCTGCCTGTGATGATGGAGCCTTTACATCAAAAGGGGGAGAAAAGCATGCAGAGTTGAGTCCTAGCATTTGTATATCGGTATCAGAAAAAAAAAAAAAAAAAAAAAAAAGCAAAAGGTATAGTTATTTCACTCAAAATTCACTGGCCAAAAGACAGAAAAGTTTCGTCCTTCTATATGCCAGAAAAGAAGCCAATCAAATTACCAGATGCTGTAATATCCACCTCTAAATAACTCCTAATGATCCTACCACCTTTAATCTGAAATGTCAGTTTTTGGAAGTCTTTCTTATCTACAACTCATTCACATTCCAGTTTTGATATCCCTCTTCTACATATATATTATTTACATGGAGCATACCTTAGATCTCTCACGTCAACAATGATGCCATTGTGCTAGTCTGTGTTTAATTATATATTTCTCTCTGCTATAAGGAAAATTGCAGAAGGTCATTTTTGCAACAGACTGACTAGGTGTGATGGGCAAATGGTATGCTATTTATTAGTATTTCTTGAATGTACAAATAAAGGAGTGAATGAATTACATATAAAACAAAAACAATCAACAGATTTTTAGAGAGAATTTAATGTATTATCTATATTATCTTCATGGTACTGTATCTAAAATGAAAAGTTTAAAATACCTTACATTTTACAAAACTATTATGCAACAAATTCTTAAAGATAAATAAAATATCACCCAACAGAGTACAGGAATAATAATAGGCTAAAACTTATTGATTAAGTTGGAAAATTTAAAGAAAAATATGAAATAAATAAAAAATGTTGATGGTGTTGATCTGATTTTTGGATACTTAACTTAGTATGTCATTTGCAACTATTTAAAATCTGAAATTCTTAAAGATCCTGCATGTACCTGATGTTTTTTAACTTCACAGTTTTGAATTTCTGGCATCTCTATCAAGCAAATTGTAAATTGGAAAAGGTAGAAAAATTTTATAAAATGCATTCCAAGAAAACATGTAACACCATGAATGCTGGCTGGTAAATGTGACTTTAGTGTTCTCTTCCATTACATTTACTACCTCAACATTATGTTTGACCTGCTTATTTCAGATTCACTCTACTCATGTTATCAAAATATATAAAAAAGACAAGATAAATTGGAAACATCACGTATAATGCTTGGAAATCTCTTTTGTATATTCACATTCTGATAATATCCATCATGAAGTTTTTATTCATGTTTAAATATGTAAAACCTGTTTATTCTCTTAGTTGAAGGACATAATTTGCACTAATGCTTATATAATTGAGGCATAGAGTTCTAACATAGTAAGCATAGAAATTCATATGAACCAAGAGAACTATCTGAATTCTTGATAGTAAATAATATTACTGTCAATGGCAAAAAATGCAATTACTTTTGCGCCAATAGTTTGCAGAAACATTTATGACACAAATAAGAGAGAATTGCAAAGATAGTACTGCCAAACTACCTTTTACATCTATTCATGTATTTATTTATTTGACATAGAAAATAAAAATCTGTTATCAATATATAAATTTTAATGTATTTTTTAAAGTATACGTGCAGTATATAGACAATGTAGTATATGTCTACCCCTATACAACAGTATGTTCTGTATTTAATAAAGTTATATTATTGAATAAGACTAGTAGAACTTTTCAAAACATAGTAAGTAAAATATTCACATAAAAGTCTATTTGAGGTATAATATGGTGGCTCATGCCTGTAATCCCAACACTTGGGGATGCTGAGGCAGGAGGATCTCTTGAGGCCAGAAGTTTGAGATCAGACTTGGCAACATAACAAAATCCCATCTTGCCAAAAATACAGAAGGTAGCTGGGCATGGTGGTGGGCGCCTGTGGTCTCAGCAGCTTGGGAAGCTGAGGCGAGAATATCACTTTAACCCAGGAGTTCAAGGTTATAGTGAGCAATGACTCTGCCACTGCACCCTAGACTGGGTGACAGAGTGAGAGCTTGTCTCAAAAAGACAAAAGTGGGTTCGAAATATGTTTCAAATTTTATAAAAAATATTTACTCATGGTTAATAATGATAATTATATAACTAATATTTGTTAAAATAATTTAAGTCAGCCACTTAGCTAAGTGATTATGCTATTTCATTTAAAAAGAATAAAATGCAAAATAAAATTAAATGAAAAAAGACATTTAATATTTAGTGTTTTATAAAGAAAAAAATTACTTAAATCCTATTATGAATGAGTCATAGCGTATAATTCTTAAAATTTCATTATAATGTCTATTTTTCAAAACTGCACCAATACATTATTATTAATTCTACAATAAAAAGAATAAATACCATGAACACTTAGTTTTTCTAAAGAAGTTCTTTAAAATTATCAAAACATTAACATTAAAGACTATGTTTTTAAAAAGTGAAATTAGCAAAATCCATAAATTAAGAGTAAAATAGAATTCATATTAACCAGCAGTCATATTAACAAAAAGAAATCTTTAATTCTAGTTTATTCACAAACAAGGTAAATTTTGACTTCCTAGTAACAAAATATTTCTTCTTTCAGGAAAATGCACTTAATATTTAAAACTATAAAATATGTTTTTCTTTGTACTGTCTTTCATCTGCATAATCATGGAGTCATTTGCCATATGTATACTCTATGTAGGATAATTAAGTCAGTCATTAGAAAACAGTTAAGTTTTATAGTATTACAGTCACATATGGATTTAAAATCATTTTAACTTCTTTAGTAGAGACTGTGAAGTAGGAAAACTGAGAGTCCAAATATTAGAAAAGATTCGGACTCAGTCTTTTCCTGGGTCTGGAAAGGATTATGAATGTCAGCATCCTTTTCCCTGGGGACCCTTGGAAATGTGCCAGGCAAGAACATGCTTTTACACAGAATATTTATTTAATTTTGTTCACCTTCATAAATACAGCCATTATATATTTGTTTATTATTTAACAGAAGAAAATAGTGCTATAGAGGGGAAGTCCAAAGGGAAGTCTAATTCCAAATTGATAATCATAATCTTTTGTTTTTCTTCCTTTTTTTTTTTTTTTTTTGGAGACAAGAGTCTTGCTCTGTTGCCCAGGCTGGAGAGCAGTGGCATGATCTCTGCTCACTGCAACCTCCATATCCCAGGTTTGAGAGATTCTCCTGCCTCTGCCTCCTGAGTAGCTAGGATTACAGATGTGTGCCATCACACCCGGATAATTTTTTTTGTATTTTTAGTAGAGATGGGGTTTTGCCATGTTGGTTAGGCTGATCTGGAACTTGGCCTCAAGAGATCTGCCTGTCTCACCTTCCCAAAGTGCTGGGATTTCAAGTGTGAGCCACTGCACCCAGTCAGATAATCATAATCTTATTACTACCCAGGTCCTTTTCTCTTCATAAGGTAGTTTAGAAAACACCTATCCCTACTATAATTTGATGGAAAGAGTAGACAAGGAATGTGTGTGCCATGTAGACTTTGTACTTATATTAATACTACCATTTCAAATAGTTTTCAATGTATATCTTCATCTTCCTAAGTAGTTTTAGGTACATACACATTTTTTCACCTTGTCACGTTTGAAATGTTTGGCCTCGAGACATAGTAACCCTCATTACAGATAAGTACTGGACACTTGCTGTGATATCAATTTTCCTTAGGCCAACTGCAGTGTATGTGAGAGCAAATTCTAGAAAAGGAGAAGACCACTAATGCTAATGCAGATGCAGAAGAGCTACATCTAGGAGAAGAATTAGGGCTATGCTTTAAGGCAAACCTGTCGGGCACAAAGGGCAAAGCAGTTAAAGTTCCTAGATTCTCTGGGAGTCCAGAGTAGGTACGGAATGACAAAAATAGCAAGTGAGGCAAATGGAGAATATAGTCAACCAAGATATCTCTTTTTATCTAGAGAAACTTAGGAACAAGTATACTTAGCCGTATTGGCTGTATTAACTAAATGTTAATACAGTTAATTAGCTGTTAACTAAATGTTTTACCGTAGCCTTCAGGTATACATATGTCTTCTAAATTTAGCAGGTTCCAAGCAATTTGCAAAATAAGGTAATCTGAAAATATCTCATAAAAGTAATTACCTGTAAAAATGTGCTGTAAAATGAGTTTAGTGTTATACTTACGTATTCACATTTGTATTTTTGTTAAATTGAATTAAAACCATTTCTTGACTGAAAATGCTTCATAGTTCTAAATGGAGTATAGAAACATGTTTTAGTTCTTTTGAGAATTTGTTCTTTTTTTAATTCTAACAAAGACACACAATTGCCTATTAAAAATAACTTTTAATTCAAAAAGAAGGAGAAGAAATGCTCTAATTAGCTGGTAGAGAGTGTATTTAGTTTCAGGTTGCTTAGAAGGTTCATAAGAGACTGCAAAAAACATTTCATTACTATCCAGTGTGAGACAACTCAAGTCACTATTTCCAGTAAAATTATACATGTTTCATACACCTCTATGTATGTGTATGTGAAGACAAAGATGTACATATACACAAACACATTGCTAAAATATGTATGTGTGTTTATATGTTGTATATATAATCATATTTTATATTAAATAATCACTATGTTAAAATTTGAAAGCAAGTTGATATGGTTATTAAAATTATGAAAATAAAAATTTAAAATAAGAAAAGACTTGGTAATGTTTGTCTTATTGTTTAAATAGGGCAAAAAATGATAAGCCAATTTAGTGGATAAACATTAAAAAAATTAAAGCTGCATCTATACAGCTTATATATTTACATATTTACATATATGTATGCACAGAGTTTCACAAAGGATGGTGACTTCAGCAGAAGTTTTATCATAAAATGAAATGTCATAAAAGAAAGATAGAAAGATACCCATTTCCCAAAATAAAAAATGAAAATATGTCCTTTATGTTTTCAACATAAAAAATAAGCCTCAGTTTCTCACATCAAAACCTATAAATGCTGTAGTACATTGAAGCTGCTTGGGAATCTGTAAAAAAATAAAATAAAATAAAATAGATTACAGCTATTTTTAATGAAATGAGTTGCCAGACAGTCATGACACTTGATGGTGCTTACAAGGAAGAGATTTTCTTTACTATTTAAGCATAAAAAGGAAGGCAGGCAGGCTTAATGGCTTTTTAGGGTTGATAGTTTGTTTCAAATCTGCTCCACAAAATGTTGGCTTTGAAGATGATTTTTTTTTGTCAGTCTCAGACTGAGATTTTGGAATTCTTATTTTTAGTACTATTTTTGCACAATCAAATAATTGCATAATAAAATTTGTAAAGAAAGAAAAATTCCATTTGAAAACCAAAGTCTTAATAAAACAATACAAAACAAATATGATATCTTTGTTTAAAATACTACCTAGTATTAGCAGTATAAAGAATAAATGAAGTCAAATATTCAAAACTTTCTCTCGATGTACTGGATTTTAAATTTAAAACAGATATTTGCAATGCACAATGGTAGGATCTCAGAGTTATAAGAAACCTATCTTTGTCAGAGTTCTTTTTATACTCTTTGTGAATTTCCTTAAAGACAAAAAGCTTTAGCATTTTCCAAGAGCTTTAAGGAAAATAAAGTATCAGAATAAAGCAATTAACTGTGGACAACAAGACAAATGATCATGATCAACAAAATGATCATGGCTAAAAACACAATTGACAAGGAAATATGACTGTTTATGTGGCATACAACTATTTAACATAATTAGCCATAATTATGACTTATAACCTATATCAAGACATATTAGAATTTTAGGAATTTCATATAATTCTGGAACACATATTAATAACATTCATGCAATTATACTACAAATAAAGTTTAAACATCATTTCTTATTTGATAATACTTCCTATATAAATTAACATAGCAAATAAGCCTGTTCATTATTTCTTTTTCAGATATTTCAAGGACTTGGGACATCCCAAAGTTAGTTTCAGATTAAAAAGTCTAAATATAGAATTTGAAATTCGATTTTAAGAAGTCTCTCAAATATGTCAAGAGTTTAAAACACTTGTGTTAGCGGCAGCAAATCCACACGGGTCTGTAGCAACTCAATTCTTGGCTCCTCAAAGGAAATAATTTGTCCGAGGAGCATAAGGCAGAGTGAGAGATCAAGGAAAGTTTTTGAGCAGGAATGAAAGTTTATTAAAAAGTTATTAGGGCAGGAATGAAGGGAAGTAAAGTATACTTGGAAAAGGGCCGAGCAGGCAACTTGAGTGTTCCAAGTGTGTTATTTGACTTTTCACTTGTGTTTTTATGTATTGCCATGATACTGGGATTTCCTAGTTTCTTGTTCCCTGATTCTTCCCTTGGAGTAGGCTTTTTGAAGGTGCCGTGATCTGCCTGCACTTGGGAGGGCCCACATGCACAGTGTGTTTACGTAAGTTGTAGATACACTCAAATGCATGCTGATTTGAGGTGATTTTCCCTTACCAGTCGAGTGTTCCTAGAGGATGGTGATAAAGGAAAACTACAGCCTAATTAAATGTAAAGGAGTTTAATTGAGAAAAGAACGATTCACCAATCAGGCTATCTTCCGAGCCAGAGTAGGCTCAGAGACTGCAGCACTGCCATGTGGTAGAAGAAAATGTATGCGCAGAAAAAGGAAAGTGACATATAAAAAACAGAAGTGAAGTACAGAAATATCTAGATTGGTTACAGCTCGGTGTTTGCCTTATTTGAACACAGTTCAAACAGTTGATTGCATACAATTGGCCTAAACTTGGTGATTGGCACATATGTAGGCAGTCTGTTTACACCTCCACTTGTTAGTTCACAATGTGCAGAAAAACATTTAGGTCAAACTTAAAATATGTAAGGAGACAGCTTTGGGCTGAGCTTGATTTAACAATGGTCATATACCAGTTAAACTCCACCATTTTGCCTCTTAGTGCTCATGCTTCAGCCTGCTCACCCAACTCCTGAGATCTTATCAAGAAGCAGTTGATCACCAGCTTCACGTGTTTTCTATCTATTGGAAGATGGCTGTACCCTGGGGCCACTTGAACAGCTGTATTTATCCAATACTTGTACCCCCTTGTATCTAGGAAACAACTAGCTTGCTTTTGATTCTACAGGCTCAAAGGGACTTCTTTTTCTCCTCAGTCTTGAGTATGTCTTTATCAGCAGCATGAAAGTGGACTAATACATTCTTTGATACAGAGGAGAGTCAGTTTTCAAATAATTAAAATATCTTAAAAAGACAGCATAAGGCACACTATTTTTTCTCTCTCTCCTCTTTTCTAGTTTACTTGAAAAATGAACAATAATTTCTTATTCTTTATTATCAGTATTACACAGAGATTTTATGCAAACGAGAGAAACAAATATTACTTTTGTGTCAGTATACTATCGATTCTAAAGTTAATTTTGATAAAATCTAATAATTCCAACCTCAGTCAGATTTGGACACACAAGATATACATAGATTTTTTATAACCTCTAATAATTTTTTATTCTCATTTTACTACAACTCTTGAATAATCATTTAGTTTAATCTGTATCATTTTTTCTTCATTTATTTTGAAACATCCTTTAAATTATTTTTATCTAGACAAAACTATGTATTTTTTCAACACAATCATGTTCTCGTACCTTATAACATCATACTTTTCTCGTACACACTATAAAAATTGTCTCTTTTATATCTAATAGTTTTAACTACATATATTAATTATAATTTTTATTGCTAGTAATCCTAATTTCTAGTCAAAAACCGAGGGAGTAAGCAATTTTCAATGCTATGTACCAAAACATTGTATGAATTCATATGTAATAATTTCTAGAAACACAGGCTTTTTTAATAGAACAATTTATGAATATGGAACAGGATGTGTTTACTAACAAACTCAAATATCTTTTGTTTCTGTGAAATAAAAAGCCAAAAGCATATCAGCTTAAATTTATATTTAATAATTAATGTTTTAACATTATATCTTATTTGGTTATTATCTAGATTTTTTTAATGAATAGCTGTTATTGAATTTGACTTAGACATAGTGACCGAAGTGATTTGGACTAAAGTTACATAAACTTAAAAGGCATTTGGGCTTATTTGTTTAATTCATAAGTGCTCATTATTTTAATTTAATTTGGTACCATGAAGACAATATAAAAACATCAACATGTACAAATGTGTACGTAAAAGGACAACCGATATAAACAATTAATAGCTCTGATTTTAAAATTTTAGCCATGAAACAAATAAAATTCACTAGCTTAAAAGAACAATTAAATTCAAATTATGTCTCTGTAAATGAAACAAGTAAGAGTTTATCTGTCTTACATGGCTAAAACCATTTGTCAAGTTCAATTTACATCTTAAAAGCACAGAGAAATAATGCAACTTTTTTTTTTCCTTAATAGAGAGTTAAGGGTGTGTCACTTAGATGAGACATAGAGGAAGATTAAAAATGGATGACAAGGTAACATAAAATCATAGTAATTTATTGCAGGATTATACACATGAGCCTCGGAAAAACAATTTCAGAAGTCCTTTCAAAATAACTGACTAAATGTCCAAAGGTTATATTTTGGAGACCAATTTTGTTATATAAGTTGCTTTTGAATTTAGTTTCTATTATACTTATTAACTGGATTACTAAGCGAAAGGTGAACTCACAAATGAATTGAGCATTTGCAGGTCACAAAGCCTAGCATTTATACATATAAAAGGCAGATACAGCTGGAAAGTGGAGCGCCTAGAACTTGAGAAATAAAGAATCACATTCGTATACTAAATCCCAGGTCTCTCAGAACCAAGGTGAAAGCCCAAGATGGAAATGCTATGAGACTACTGAGCTGCACAACGCCCTCACAGTGCACCTCACTGTCAGGATATCCCCTTGGCTGGCGGAAGATCCAATACCAGCCTGCCCACTCTGTTACCAGCCTGTCCCACATGGGAGTTGAACGTTTTGGTGGTGAGTTCTCCCAGAGCCTCCGAGTGTCCAAATTGTACCCAGTGTCAGCTCATGGTCCGAGCTCCGAGATTCCCCTGACCAACCTAGAAAACAACTTTTCTGTTACCAATTTGCCATTTACTGTCATTTTTTGTTTGACTAAGTCAGAAATCTTAGGCTTTTCTTATCCTGATGTATGAAGAAATGAGTAGCCCCCTGCAATGATAACTCTTCACTGAAAGTTTTGTCACTTTTAAAGTTGCAGCCAGTAACTCATTAGTTATCACATGCCCAAAAGTTAATTAAGTGTTCTCTCACAATATGAAGTTACTCTTGGTACCCCAAATGTCAAAGAGATCAGGGTACCCAATGCAAAAAGAAAGCAATGTTTCAGACTTAAGAGGAACTTGCCCACAACCCTTGGTATTCCATGAGGAAGACAGATGATCCCAAAAAAGGGAGATTAGTTGTGCCTTTTCAATGTTCTTCAAGGAGTCCCATGGCCACTAAAAGTCTCCTTCAGACCTGTTTATATGACAGCTAGAACTCTTATGTTTCCTCTTACATTGAAAGGGTACATATCAAGGGAACTGGATAAAGGATCAATGGTGGTAAATGAAGGAGGAGAAAGAACAAGTTTCAAAGGATCTAGTTTCAGGAGATGTTAAGTTTTCTTAAAAAGGCCAATCAAGATCTTGAGGAAAAGAGATTTTGTGGACTGAGAAGTTTCTATAGAAAAAAGAAAAATCCAACAGAGAAAAATAGAGACATCTTAAATATACATGTACACATATATAGCTTGAATATGAGTTATGAACTAAGCCAACTTTTGATTATAGTGTTCTTTGAATAAATTATTTTTGCTTTAGCCAAGGGAACAGCGATGGCAGGAGCACCACTCTACCGGCTGCTGCCTTGGAAGGGCCCACTGTGTTTGCTCCCAGATCCCAAAAGCAGCAGGAAGCATATCTCTCCATCCCAGTAGAGAAAGCAAGATAAATGAAAAAAAAAAAAAAAAGGAAAAGAAAAAGAAAAAAATTTCTAGCATGCTCTAAATATAAACCTAAATTTTAACCAAAGGCATATCTTCAAATGGCTGAAAACCAAAACAAAAAAGCATGCATAAGAGCAAAACCAAGAAGCCATTGATTACTTTAACAAAAGCCTCAAAAAATAAAGCAAAAAGCTGCAACCCTTTCAAGATCCAGAAAACTCCCAATGACAGCTTAAAGAAAGGAAAGTTTCACGAGTTGCAAATGGCGTGGAACCCACGTCTCTGTATGGCTGTATTCTGTATGGTCCTCACCTCTCAACTAGCCATCTGCACACAAAAGCCCAACAATAACTTGTGTTGGCCCCAAATCCTAGCCACTAGATCATAGGCTGAAGTCCTTTTTTTGGTAAACCCCATAGCAGGGAGTTTGAGTGCTCAAAGGATTTGGACTTCGTTTTAAATAATGCTTTTAACTTCTTGCTGAGGGAGTTTCTAATTCTATGTTACTTTCATGTCCTTTATAGGTATCAATTAGATAGCTGTTTAAGACAGGGGCCCTCTAAACACTTTTTTTTTCTTTTTAACATAACTAATTTATGTATTTTAAAAGCAATTCCAGCCAATAAGCCTTTTATTTATTTATTTATTTTTTCCCAATGGAAAGTCCCAGAGGTAACTTTCTAGGTTTAGAATACATGGACATTTTTAAAATGAGTGCAAAAGATGCATCCACCATGATAAAAGCACACCAGAATCACTAAGCCTAAGACCTAGTCCTTACAAATGCTTTCATCCATTCATTTGAATTTAGAAAGAAAAAAAAAAATGAACAATGATTCTTACCATCTGTTCTTCCAGATTTACAGACAGACACCTAGGAACTCTGGTAATTTTTTTAAAAAAACTTAAATAGGGTTTCCTTGACTGTGGCTTCCTAAAGATCAGAGAGATTTTGAGTTTTCCTGCTCACAACACAAAATTTTAGAGGCCAAGGGAAAGCTTTACTCTAAAGGTTCCCTGAAAATAAGCTGATAATAAACAAATTAATGCCAGTAAAGACATACAGATTTATTCAATACTCATAGCACAGGGGAATCACAGAAGAATGGTTAGCTAATAATCCAGTGAAGTGTAGATCCCTATATACCCTTTTTTTACAGGGGAAGGGC
Source organism: Papio anubis (assembly GCF_008728515.1). NCBI lineage: Eukaryota > Metazoa > Chordata > Mammalia > Primates > Cercopithecidae > Papio > Papio anubis. The sequence goes on from NC_044977.1 coordinate 7,556,485, forward strand.
AGATGAGGGTTGGAGGAGTCAATGATTTTCAGTAGAAATGAATGAACCCAAAGAATAATGACTTGGAATAAATTTTATCTGAGCTCTGGAAGAGGTGATGAAAAGATAAAGGGCAGAAATTTACTGTGAATAACGATGGTATTATTATGCAGATAAAGTCCCCCAGGTAATCTCTTGGGGCTGCCCTCAGAAGAATGAATAAAATGTCTATCTGGGTATACTGAAAACTCCCAGTCTCTTCTCTTTTTCAGTGGCTAATCTTTCCTGATTATTTGACGAAACTCATAAGAAAGAGGTCGTAAGACAATTGCATTTATTTTGGAAAGAAGTTTTCTTAGATAAGGAAATTCCAGAGAAAATCCCTACTGGTGTTTTGGGTAACACTATCAGGGAGACAGGGAAATCTGGATAGATCAAAGAGAGAGCTTGAGGCTGCATCTTTAGTACAATATGTCAAAGCATCCTATTTTAGGGTATTGTTTCCTGAATCCTAACAATAAGAAAGATTTTGGTGAGTGTTAGAACCTGGTGACAGTGGTTCCTGCTTTAGCAAATGGATACAAAAGCAAAAATAAATGTAAGCTGATGTCCCTGATAAAGTTTTCATAAAGCATAATATGGACATTTTTTAATGATTCAGAAGATAACATCAAATTGTCTAAAGTTTTCTTAAACTTTCTCTTTGTAATCCCCCAAAAAGTTACTATTCTAGATTGTGTGAGGAAAATATTGAAAGACATTTATATAAACCAGAATATCAGAGCTATAATTTATTGACTGTTGTAAAAAGAAATAAATGTATTGGCAAATGTTTAGATGACTGATTTCAAAATAATCCTGAGTTTTAAGATAATAAGAAATGACTAATGTAATTACTAAAATATTTTATTAATTAAAAATATAGCCAATAGTAGCTTTTATTTACTCTAAAGTGTACAACCTTGATAAGAAAAAGACACCATATTAAAATTATTGAGAAAAAGAGATAAAATAAATTTTCATCATCAAACTTTAATCCAAATCAAACTAATAATCTTTGTACTGCTTTATCCAGGTATTTAAAATCTATCTGCAGCTTCCAAAAAGTAGAGCTCAGGAAATAGAACCTGAGAAGCATGACCCAGTTCTCTGACATCTTTCTTTGTAAAATTCTCAGACATTAAGAAAGAGTGTCTTTAGAATGGTAGCACTTTCTCTTGATGTTATAGCTCTTGCCTTGCACCTCCTTGCATAGTACACACCTTTAAAAAGTAGTTAAATATTTAATAATTTGATTGTAGCAGCAAATTATTTGGTTAATTTGACATATATGTTGTTTTCTTCTCATCACTTTCTCTACCAGTGATCCACTCTATGTGTCTTTCTACACGTCAAAAAACAAACTTTATTAACCCAGGCATTAAATACAGGCATCATTTCATTCTACACCACCAAATATATAATCACCTGTTCTGATGTGCATCTGTTATTGTGAACCTTTTTATTAAGCTCCAGAAATAAGTACTCAAAATATTGCCTTAGCATCATAAAAGCATGAAACAAAACAAAAAACAAGAAAAAATAAATAGACTTCGTGTTTTAGCTCAGAAGTGAAGACAGATGGAAGAAAATAATTCTCACTTATACAGGGAAAAGAGTGTAAAAGGGTATAAATTAATAACTGCTTATAGTCTAGGCATGGTGGCTCATGCCTGTAAGCCCAGCACTTTGGGAGGCTGGCCAGGATGATTGATTGAAGCCAGAAGTTCAAGACAAGCCTAGCCAACATAGTGAGACCCTGTCTCTACAAAAATACAAAATAAAAAAATCATCCTGGAATGGTGGCACACACCTGTAGTCTTAGATACTTGGGAGGCTGAGGTGGGAGGATCCCCTAAACCCTGGAGGTGGAGGCTGCAGTGAGCTATGAGTACAGAGCAAGATACTGTCTCTAAGAATATAAAAATAATAACAATTCCTAAATTCATTAGAATATTCAGGTTCAAAGAAAAGCATAATACTGAAATATGGAGACATAGAATCTTAGCATTTACTTAACTAAAACAAAGTCACCAGACAAGATACAATCCATAACAAGAACATTAGACCATTCACAGATTGAAAATTTTTTCCGCCCTAAATTCAAATGTTGAAATATAATTCTCAATATAATGGTATTTGGAAGTGGGTCTTTGAGAGGTTAGGTCATGAGAATGTAGTCCTCATGAATGACATTAGTGCTCTTTGTGTCACATGTGTTCGTGTGAAGAGACCGCAAAACAGGCTTTGTGTGAGCAACAGGCTGTTTATTTCACATGGGTGCAGTCGGGCTGAGTCTCAAAAGAGAGTCAGTGAAAGGAGATAGGGGTGGGACCATTCTATAGGATTTGGGTAGATAGTGGAACATTACAGTCAAAGGGGGTTGTTCTCTTGCAGGCAGAGGCGCGGGTAACAAGGTACTCATGGGGGAGGTTCTGAACCAGGAGAACGGATTTCACAAGGTTAATTGTTCAGTTAAGGTGGGGCAGGAACAAATCACAATGGTGGAATGTCATCAGTTAAGGCAGGAACCGGCCATTTTCATTCTTTTGTGATTCTTCACTTGCATCAGGCCATCTGGATGTATACGTGCAAGTCACAGGGGATATGATGGCTTAGCTTGGACTCAGGGGCCTGACATTCCTGTCTTCTTATATTAATAAGAAAAATAACACAAAATAGTGTTGAAGTGTTGGGGCAGTGAAAATTTTGGGGAGGTGCTATAGAGAGATAATGGGCAGTGTTTCTCAGGGCTGCTTTGAATGGGATTAGGTGCAGTGTGGGAAGCTAGAGTGGGAGAGCTTATGCTGAAGGAAGATTTTGTGGTAAGGGGTGACATTGTGGGGTTGTTAGAAGAAACACTTGTTGTAACAATGATTGGTGATGGCCTGGATGTGGTTTTGCATGAATTGAAAAACTAAACAGAAGACACAAGGTCTGAATAAGAGAAAGAGAAAAACAGGTATTAAATGACTAAGAACTGGGAGGACCCAGGACCTCCAATTAGAGAGTGCCCGAGGAGGTTCAGTATAGCCCTGCCAGCAAAGACTATTTATTTACTTTAAGTGGGAGTTAAAAGTGGCAGTTTGGGATAGCACCAGGAGATATCAGCAGTGATGGCTTGGAGAAACAGTGTAAACCGGCAGTGTAAACAAGAGCAGGGCATTTATGAGTAGTTGAAAATGGTGAATAGGAGTATGACTAGATAGAAGATAGTAGGGATGACTAGCTTTTGGGAGTCAGTCCAAGTTGGTCTGGTGTCTGGAATAAGACTGGGGCCTAGGCCGGGCGCGGTGGCTCAAGCCTGTAATCCCAGCACTTTGGGAGGCCGAGGCGGGCGGATCACGAGGTCAGGAGATCGAGACCATCCTGGCTAACATGGTGAAACCCCGTCTCTACTAAAAATACAAAAAACTAGCCGGGCGTGGTGGCGGGCGCCTGTAGTCCCAGCTACTCGGAGGCTGAGGCAGGAGAATGGCCTGAACCTGGGAGGCGGAGCTTGCAGTGAGCCGAGATCGCGCCACTGCACTCCAGCCTGGGTGACACAGCGCGAGACTCCGTCTCAAAAAAAAAAAAAAAAAAAAAAAAAAAGACTGGGGCCTAATAAAAAGGAGAGTCCATACAGGAGCTCAAATGGGCTGTACCCCGTAGCATTCCAAGGACAGGCCGGAATTCTGAGAAGGGCAAGGGGTAAAAGTATTGTCCAGTAATTTTTAAGTTGGTGGCTGAGCTTGGTGAGGTGTGTTTTTAAAAGACCATTAGTCCATTCTACCTTTTCTGAAGACTGAGGATGGTAAGGGGTATGAAGGTTCCACTGAATATCAAGAGCCTGAGAAACTGTTTGGTGATTTGACTAGTAAAGGCCAGTCCATTATCAAATTGTATAGAGGTGGGAAGGACAAGCCAAGGAATTATACCTGACAGAATGGAAGAAATGACTGTGGTAGCCTTCTCAGACCCTATGAGAGAGGCCTCTACCCGCCCAGTGAAAGTGTCTACCCAGAACAAGAGGTACTCTAGTTTCCTGACTCAGGGCATGTGAGTAAAGTCAATTTGCCAGTCCTGGGCAGGGGCAAATCCCCAAGCTTCATGTGTAGGGAAGCGAGGGGGCCTGAACAATCCCTGAGGGGTAGTAGAATCACAGATGGAACACTGAGAAGTGATTTTCTTGAGGATAGATTTCCACAAAGGAAAGGAAATGAGAGGTCCTAAGAGGTGGGCTAGAGGCTTGTAACCTACATGGAAGAGGTTATGAAATGACGACAGAATAGAAGGGGCCTGTGAGGCTGGAAGGAGGTATCTTCCTTGGTCTAAGAACAATTTGTCTTGTGTGGGAAGAGATTGATAGGTGGAAGTTTCAGTGGGGGAGTAGGTGGGAGTGACCGATGAGAAGGAGAAAACCTCGTCAAGAGGAACAGAAGTTGGAAAGCCAGCTGCTTCTTTGGCTACCTTATCAGCACAAGCATTGTTCTGAGCCTTTTGATGGCTTTTGCAGCAAATGACTCCAGCTTCCTTTGGAAGTAAAGTGGCCTTGAGAAGAGTTTTTATTAAAGAAACATTAATGATGGAGGACCTTTGTGTAGTGAAGAAACCTCTTTCTGCCCACATAACAGCATGGTGGTGTAGGATGTGGAACACATATTTAGAATCAGTCTAAATATTGACACGTAGTCCCTTTGCAAGAGTGAGGGCTTGAGTTAAGGCAATGAGTTCAGCTGGCTGAGAGGTAGTGGAGGGGGGCAGAAAGTATATGCATCAGGTGTGAGGAAGAAAATAGATATTGGAATTTACAAGAACTGTAGAGAATGAGTTGAGCACAGTTTGTGATTTTGAGGGCCTCTAAAAGTATTAAAGCAGTGGCAGCCAATGCATGCAGACATGAGGGCTAGGCTAAAACAGTAAGGTCAAATTGTTTGGATAGAAAGGCTACAGGGTGCAGTGGCACCTCTTGTGTGAGAACTCTGACTGCACAGCCCTGCACTTCTTCTGTGTGTAATGAAAAGGGAGTGATGAGTTAGGGAGAGCTAGTATAGGAGCTGTTTTTTAAGGAATGGAAAGGGGAGTGGGGAAAGGACTTAGGATCTATGGGGTCAGCTAGGTTTATCTAGAACAGAATAATGGGTTGTGGAGGGAGGTATTGAGGATCAGAGAGTATATGGGTTTGGCACCATGGGATGGATAGGAAAAACAATTTGGTTAATAAGGTGCAGATCCTGAACTAACCTGTAAGGCTTGTCTGGTTTTTGGATAGATAAAATGGGGGAATTGTAAGGAGAGTTTATAGGCTTTAAAAGGCCATGCTGTAACAGGCAAGTGATAACAGGCTTTAAGCCTTTTAACGTGTGCTGTGGGATGGGATATTGGCATTGAGTGGGGGTAAGGGTGATTAGGTTTTAATGGGATAGTAATGGGTGTGTGATAGGTTGCCAGGGAGGGAGTAGAGGTAATGCCTGTAGATTAAGGTGGGAGATATAAGGGGAGGATGCAAGGGAGGCTTTGAACTGGGGAAAAGGGTGGCAATGAGGTGTGTCTGTAGCCCAGGAATAGTCAGGCAAGCAGATAATTTAGTTAAAATATCTCGACCTAATAAGGGAACTGGGCAAGTGGGGATAACTAAAAAGGAGTGCAGAAAAGAATATTGTCCAAGTTGGCACCAGAGTTGGGGAGTTTTAAGAGATTTAGAAGAATGGCTGTCAATACTCACAACAGTTATGGGGACAAGGGAAACAGGCCGTTGAAAAGAAGGTAATATGGAGTGGATAGCCTCCATATTAATTAAGAAGGGGACTGACTTACACTCCACTGTAAGAGATACCCAAAGCATCTGTGATGGTCCAGGAGGCTTCTGAGGTGATCAGGCAGTGTCAGTCTTCAGCTGCTAAGCCAAGAAGATCTGGGAAGGAATCAGTCAGAGCCTTGGGCCAGGGGGACAGTCTGATTTTGAGTGGGGTCCCACACAGATGGTACACGGCTTAGGAGGAATCCTGGGCTGCGGGTATTTCTTGGCCCAGTGGCCAGATTCCTGGCACTTGAAGCAAGATCCTGGTGGAGGAGGTCCTGAAGGAATGCCTGACCACTGTGGCTTAGGCGTTTTGAAGTTCTTCTGTGCTGGAGATGTGGCTAGGGTTTCTCTCACAGCAGAGGAAGTAATTGAAGCTCTTCTTTATTGTTGTACAACTTGAAGGCAAGGTTAAGTCCTATTGTGGGGTTTGAGGGCCAGAATTTAACTTTTGGAACTTTATTTAATATTGGGAGCGGACTGGGTAATAAAATGTATATTGAGAATGAGACAACCCTTCTGGCTCTACAGGGTCTAGGGCTGTAAAGAGTAGAAGGGTTGTTGCCAAATGGGCCATGAACTGAGCTGGGTTTTTATATTTGATGAAAAAGAGCCTAAACACTAACAGACTTGAGAGAGGTCAGATAAAGGAAAACATTAACCTTGACTATACCTTTAGCTCCAGTCATCTCTTTAAGAGGAAATTGTTGGGCAGGTGGGGGAGGGCTAGTCATGGAATGAAACTGTTAAGCCAGACTGGGTGTGGTGAGAGGAGGTGATAGAAAGATTATAGGGTGGAGGAGTAGAAGCTGAGGAAGAATTGAAGCCTGATTAAGCCTGGAGGGGAGTGACCTGGGGAGCAGTCGGGGGATGAGGAGAGAGGTCAGATGGGTCGGTAGGAAAGGAAGATTGAAAAGACTCAGCGATGTTTGGGGTTGGGACTGAGGGGACAGGCAGGAGGGAAAGAAGGAGGATTTGGGATGAGTCACATTGGGAACAGAGACTAGGGAGGGACCGATGTGTAAAAGAATTCCTGGACGTCAGGCACCTCAGACCTTTTGCCCATTTTACGACAAGAATTAGATTTGTAGGATGGAAAAATTGAAAGTGCCATTTTCTGGCTATTTGGAACCACTGTCAAGCTTGTATTGGAGTCAAGTGGCATTGTAGAAGAAAATTAGAAATCTAGGTTTTAGGTCACGTGTGAGTTGAAGAGGTTTTAAGTTCTTGAGAACACAGGCTAAGAGAAAAGAAGGAGGAACAGAGGGTGGAAGTTTGCCTATAGTGAAAGAGGCAAGCCCAGAGAAAAGAGAAGATAGAGACATGGAGAGAAGGGGTAGGGGGGAGGGTGCTTGTCCCTCAGGAAAGTGGTGCTTGCCACTAAGGGTGAAGGATCAAGGCAGGCATACCCGTGGAGATCAGACACCTCTGAAACATGGGTGAATAATCAAGCAAGCATCCCCGTAGTGATTAAACACCAAGGGAAGACTGTTTTCCAAAGTTCGTGACCCACACCGGAGTTTCGGGTTCACGGATAAAACACGTCTCCTCTGTCTCTACCAGAAAAGGAAAGGAACTGAAATTAAGAGAAGGGAGAGATTGAAAGATGGCACCAAGATTGAAAGGAGAAAGAGGTTGAGGGATAGTCAGATAAGTTGGAGAAGACAGTAAAAAGAGGCCGCTTACCCGATTTAAAATTGGTGAGATATTTCTTATGTTCCTTGGGCTGGTTGGTCTGAGGACGAGAGGTCATAGGTCGAACTTTCTCATGGAGCAAAGAGCAGGACAGGGGATTGATCTCCCAAGGGAGGTACCCCGATCTGAGTCATGTTCATCTATGTGAAGAGACCACCAAACAGACTTTGTGTGAGCAATAAAGCTTTTTAATCACCTGGGTGCAGACAGGTGAGTCTGAAAAGACAGTCAGGGAAGGGAGATAGGGGTGGGGCCATTTTATAGGATTTGGGTAGGTAGTGGGACATTACAGTCAAAGGGGGTTGTTCTCTTGTGGGCAGAGGTGGGGGTCACAAGGTGCTCAGTGGGGGGGCTTCTGAGCCAGGAGAAGGAATTTCACAAGGTTAATTGCTCAGTTAAGGTGGGGCAGAAACAAATCACAATGGTGGAAAGTCATCAGTTAAGACAGGAACTGGCCATTTTCACTTATTTTGTGATTCTTCACTTGCTTCAAGCCATCTGGATGTATACATGGAGGTCACAGGGGGATATGATGGCTTAGCTTGGTCTCAGAGGCCTCTTATCAGAAGATTTCAGAGAGCTAGCTCACTCTCTCTCTCTCTCTGTCATGTGAGGACAGACAGCTGTCTGCAACCAGGAAGCAGACCCTCACCAAACACTGTCCACTAGCTTTTTGGTCTTATACTTCCCAGCCTCCAGAACTGAGAAATGAAATTTTGTTTGTTTATAAGCCACCTAGTTCATGGTACTTTGCTATGGTTGCCCCATCAGACAAAGATAGGACAGCAATGTTGACAAATTGCCCAGCTCTCATGAGAACATGAAGCTCCTGAATATTGTCATAAAGAAATTTTCAACATATATAGACTTTCTCTAGGAACTCGATGAGGCTTCTGCCAGAATTATTAGGGGGAATGTGAAGAAGGAACCTAATTTAGTGCAGAGTACTGGTAGAGTAAAGTAGCCATTGTGAACTCTTTCCAGAGTATTTGTTTTTCAGAACAAGAGTTAATCTGCAGGATAAAGGACACCAAGGCTTACACCTCACTACACTGTTGGCAGAGGGGCAGGAAGGATGCTACTGATACATCAGACCTACTTCCCTAAGTAGCAAAATACTTAAAATACACACAGAAGGCCATCACTATTGCAGCATAAAGATCCTTATGTTTATTTGTTGCACATAGTGGAAATAAATAAAGTGGAGGAGAGCTCCATAGTTGGATAAGAGTCAGGAACACTTGCAAAGGTGAAAAGTGATATACAAATATATGGAAGCTTCCAAACATTAAGCTCAATCACAACAGGAGGAAAGTTCTGATCCACATCACCAGGCAAACAATCCTTGAGTAAAAATAATGGCAATGTATAATTGTAAGAGATATCAGAAAATGGTTCGCTGCAAGCAGTCCCAGGCGAAGACCCCAAGTCAAGCAAGGAGAAAAAAATAAGATAATCTCAGATAAATTTGCAGACACTTGTATAGATAGGAACAATAAATTTTAACTCTGATAAAAATATGTGAAATTGATGTTTCAACAATGGGGAATTTTGCCCTTTAGGGAACATTTGACAATGTCTGAAGACACTTTTGGTCATCACAACTGGATTGTGTTACTGGAATCTAGTTGGTAGCTACAAATGCTAGATATCAAGGATGGTAAACAACTTGCAATACACGGTAGAGCCCACAGACAGAGACTTATCTAGTTCTAAATGTTAATAGTATGAACGATGATGTATTAGTCTTTTTTCATACATCTATGAATAACTGACTGAGACTAGATAATTTATTTTTTTATAAGAAGGTTTAACTGACTCACAGTTCAGCATGGCTGGGGAGGCCTTGTAAAATTTACAATCATGGTAGAAGGCAAAGGGAAAGCAGGTACCTTCTTCACAAGGCAGCAAAAACAAAAACAAGCAGGGGAAATGTCAGACACCTTTAAAACAATCAGATCTCTTGAGAAGTCACTCACTATTACAAGAACAGCATTAGAGAAACTGCCCCCCTGATCAAATTACCTCCACCTGGTCCCACTCTTGAGATATGGGGGTTATGGAGATTACAATACAAGATGAGAATACTTTGTGGGGAAGACAGCCAAACTATAACATTGCAGCCCTGCCCCTCTCAAATTTCATGTCCTCACATTTTAATATGCAATCATGCCTTTCTAACAGTCCCCCAAAGTCTTACAACATTCCAGCATTAATGCAAAAGTCCAAGTTCAAAGTTGTATCTAAGACAAGGCACGTCCCTTCTGCCTATGAGCCTGTAAAATCCAAAACAAGTTAGTTGTTTCCTAGATACTGTGGAGGTACAGGCATTGAGTAAATACACACATATCAAGTGGGAGAAATTGTCCAAAACAAAGGGGCTACAGGTCCTATGCAAGTCTGAAATCCAACAGGGCAGTAAAATCTTAAAGCTCCAAAATGATCTCCTTTGAGTCCATGTCTCATATCCAGGACACCCTGATGCAAGAGATGGGTTCCCATGACCTTGGGAAGCTCCACCACTGTGGCGTTGCAGGATATAGCCCCCCTCCCAGCTGTTTCACAGGCTGGTGTTTAATGTCTGTGACTTTTCTGGGTGTGCAGTACAAGCTGTTGGTTGATCTACCATTGTGGTGTTTGGAGGATGGTGGCCCTCATCTCACAACTTTACTAGGCAGCGCCCCAGTGGTATATTTCCACATTTCTCTTTCACAGTACCCTAGTAGAGTTTCTCCGTGAGGGCTCCACCCTTGCAGCAAACTTCTGCCTGTACATCTAGGAATTTCCATACATCCTTTGAAATCTTGGCAGATGTTCCCAAGTCCCAATTCTTGACTCCTGTGCACCTGCAGTCCCAACATCACGTGTAAGCCACAAAAGTTTAGGGCTTGCACAATGTGAAGCAAGCCTGACCTGTATGGTGACCCCTTTTAGCCATTGCTGGAATATAGCACACACGTTCTGAGACTGAAAAAAGCAAGGCCTTGGATTCAGTCCATAAAACCATTTTTTCCTTATACTCTTCCAGGCCTCTAATGGGAGGGACTGCCATGAAAACCTCTGACATGCACTGGAAACACTTTCCCCCATTGTTTTGGCAATTAGCATTTGGCCTCTTGTTACTTATACAAATCTCTGAAGCCAGCTTTCTCCCCAGAAAATGGGTTTTTCTATTCTATCTCATTGTGAGGCTGCAAATTTTCTGAACTTTTATGCTCCACTACCGTTTTGAACATAATTGCAGTTCCAAATCATCTCTTTGTGAATGCATAAAACTGTATGATTTTAAGAGCATCCAAGTCACCTCTTGAATGTTTTGCTGCTTAGAAATTTCTTCCACCAGATACCCTAAATAATTTTTCTCAAGTTCAAAGTTTCACAGATCTCTAGGGCAGGGTAAAATGCCTCAGGTCTCTTTGCTAAAGCATAGCAAGTGTCACCTTTATTCCAGTTCCCAACAAATTCCTCATCTCTATGTGAGACCACCTCACCCTGAACTTCATTGTCAATATCACTATGAGCATTTTGGTCAAAGCCATCCAACAAGTCTCCAGGGAGTTCCAAACTTTTCCACGTTTTCCTGTCTTCTTCTGACCCCTCCAACCTGTTCCATCCTCTGCCTATAACTAGTTCCAAAGTCAGTTCTACATTTTTGGGTATCTAAAGCAGCACCCCACTCTCTGTGGTACCAGTTTAATGTATTAGCTTGTTTTCATATTGCTCTAAAGAACTGCAGTATTTATAAAGGGAGGAAGTTTAATTGACTCACAGTTCAACATGACTGGGGGGGCATCAGGAAACTTATAATCATGGTGGAAGGCAAAGGGAAAGCAAGGCACCTTCTTCATAAGGTGGCAAAAAGGAGAACAATAAGCAGGAGAAATGCCACAGGTTTATAAAGACATCAGATTTCATGAGAACTCACTCACTATCATGAGAAAAGCATGAGGAAAACTACCTCTATGATCCAATTTTTTCCACCTGGTCCCACCTTTGACATTTGGGGACTATGGGAATTATGGAGATTAAAATTCAAGATGAGATTTGGAGTGGGGACACAGCCAAACCATATCAGATTAGAAACTCTAATTTAACAAAAGCCTAAATAATATACACAATATTCCTGGAACCACTAAGGAAATTTAGCAAGATTGTATGGTGCAAGGACAGTATAGAAAAGCCCACTGTGTTTCTAAATACCAGCAATAAGCCATTGTAATCTTAAATGTAAGGAAATTACCAAGTAAAATGAAATCAAAATCAAAATATATAGTTACCAATCTTGGAAAACATATGCAGGATGTGTACATAGACAAATACAAAACACAAGTAAAACAACTCCAAGAAGATACAGATAAAGAATGAAATGACTAATGTGGTGTGATTTCAAAGGGCAATAATTCTTTTCTTCTAGATATTGGCAAGTGCATTCTAAAGTTTATGTAAAAAAAATGAATGGAAAAGAACAGTGACACCATAAATAAACCTACAGAAACTTAATTATTGGACTTTTGACAAAAGAATAAAGGCAATTCAATGTAGAAAGTCTTGTTAACAAATTATATTAAAAAATTGAATGTCAATATACAAAAACAAAAATAAAAACATAAAGTTCAACAATACCTTACACAATATTATCAAAGTGAACTCAAAATGTACCCTATACTTAAATGTGAGATGTTGAATTCTAAAATTTATAGGAGAAAATTCATATGGGCTTCGGTTTGACTGTGAGGTTTTAGGCATAACAACAATAATACTACCTATAAAAGAAAAATAATAAATTGAATGTTATTAAAAATTAATACTTTTGTATTACAAAGACACAGTTATGAGAATGAGAAGTCAAAAATGAGGAGAAAATAGTGAAAACTTTCATGTCTCATAAATAATTTATATCGAGGAAAAAGCACTTAAATCTTAATGCTGACCCTATAACAACTAAAAATAAAGAAAAATAACCCAGTAAAAAATTAGATTAGGCTAGGCATGGTGACTCATGCCTGTGATCCCAGCACTTTGGGAGGCCGAAGCAGGCAGATCACCTGAGGTCAGGAGTTCAAGACCAGTGTCACCAACGTGGAGAAACCCCATCTCTACTAAGAACACAAAATTAGCCGGGCATGGTGGCACATGCCAATAAATAATCCCAACTACTCGGGAGGCTGAGGCAGGAGAACTGCTTGAACCCAGGAGGCAGAGGCTGCGGTGAGCCGAGATTGTACCACTGCACTCCAGCCTGGGCAACAAAAGCAAAACTCTAACTTAAAAAAAAAAAAATAGATTAATGATTTGAACCAACAGAACATATAAAGATGGCTAATAAACACTTGAAAATACGACCAACATTATTTCTCATTAGAACAATGCAAATTAAAACCACAGTGAGTTTACACCATTACTCATTTTTTTTTAATTGGCTAAATTGCAAAACCTGAGAATACAAAATGCTAGGGAGGTTGCAAAGCAACACTAATTTTTACTGGTGGCATTGATAAATGTTGCAGACACTTTGGAAAACAGTTACCAGCTCCTTATAAAGTTAAACACAAACAATACATGGCTCAGAAATAGCATTCCTAGCTATGTTCACACTAAATTCCATAACTGAATTATCATATAAGCTTTATTGACAACTGTGAAGAACTGTAAGCTACCAAGATGTATTTCAACAGGTATATAGGCAAATCAACTGTGGTACAACTATTAAATGGAAAGCTGTTCAGCTAAAAGAGGATCATGATATTGATTCATGCAACAGCATGAGTGAAATTTCAGTGCATATTGCTAAATGAATGAAGTTAGACCCCAAACTTCACATATCATAGGATTTCTTCCATATTATATGTTGAAAAAGAAAGAAAAAGAAACTATAGGAACTGGAAACATAGTAACTGCCAAGGGTTGAAGAAAGAAAAGTATTTACTGTGAAGAGTAAACACTGGGGAAGCTTTAGGATGATGAAACTATTCTGGATGATACCGAACTTGTAGAGGAATGATTTTATGCATTTATAAAACCCCTGAGAACTGAACATCACAAACAGTAAATTTTAATGTTTGTGAACTCCAGGAGATATCAGCTATGATGTTGAGCCATTTGTTTTGGAGTACAAACTGTAATGCAATTTCAATTATAACTTTTATTCTTCTATTTTTCTACAACTGAAATTTTTGAAAAGGTTGACCAATACTTCACATTGGGAGCAAACTTTCAGGCAAATAGAAAAATTAGACATGGAAATATGACTTGCTTAAACCAATAAAATGTGAGATGTAGGGGAATGTAGCACTTTTAAGTGAAAGCATTTAAGAATTGCTTTGTGATTTTCGTATCTATTCCTGCCATTATGATATTGGAATTGAAGGCTGGTAGGAGGGTGCCATAACATCAAACCAGCCTGAAATGATTGACAATGTATTGATGAATGCCTTAAAAAATATTTGGATCTACAAAAGACTGTGAGTATAAAAAGAAAAAAAAGTCATGTTACAAAGTCACTAATAACTCAAGGTTGTTTATTATTACAGCATAATCCAGTGTACTTTTACTGATATAAAAATTTGTATTTAATTTTGTAAATATCCAAGACCTGCCATGAATTGGTTCTATTTTCAGCCCTCTATTAAAAATAGCATCTTGAATATTCTTATTAATATATTTCCCAGTGTCTTTTCCTGGTAGCATTTTTAATACCATTTTACATTGATAAACACTTTTATTTAAAATATTTCCAATATAATGCTTTCATCAGTATCTAAAATAGTAATAAAAATAATTATGAGGAATATAAAATAGTAAAGATTACAAAATACACACTAAACATAAATATGTTATATTCTCAAACCATTTGGAGATAGATTTACATGTTGCAAATTTTGGTATCTTTTCTTACATGTAGTTTATAAACAGTTTATAAACAGTTGACCCTTGAACAATCGAGTTTGAACTGCACATGTCCATTTATACTTGAGTTTTCTTCTACACGTACCACTCCTGAGACAGCAAGCCCAGCTCCTCCTCTTCCTCTTTCCCTCAGTCTAATTAACATGAAGGCAATGATTTACTCCACTTAATGCAGTGGATCCACATCATGATCCACTTTCACTTAACAAATAGTAAATATACTTTATTTTTTTAATGATTTTCTTAACATCATTTTTGTTCCAGCTTAGTTTAATGTAAGTAAAATACATATACAAGATATGTGTTCATCTGCTATTTATGTTACTGATAAGGCTTTCAGACAACAATAGGCTATTAATAGTTAACTTTTGGGGGAGTCAAAATTGTATGTGGATTTTTCATTGTGCAGAGAGGGGGTGTCAGTGCCCCTAAACTCCATGTTATTCAAAGGTCAACCGTACATTCAATTTTTAAAAATGGGTTAACTTTTATACATATTATTTTGAAATATAGGGGTATGTGCACGTTTACCAAAACTAGATCATGAGAAATGAGAATTTTCTACACATTTCAACAGAACTTGCTTTTATTCAATATTATACTTCTTGTAAATGTAACAAATATAAACATCAAATTCCTACAGGCCTTGCTTTTGACAGCTTTTCTTAATCGTCTAGGAAATAAATAATATATGTTAATAAAATAAATATCATTTTTTTCTATAATCATATTCTTCCTCTATTTGCCATAGCATTACTGCACAGTCTCCTATTTAAGAGGATTCAAGTTACAATTTTTCAACTTGATAATGGTACAAAAGCAATACACGTTCTGTAGACATTGTATTTCCATTTATTAATTTTGATCTTTTCAACACTTTATTATAAGATAAAGACTGTGTTAGGTTTTTTTCCCCCAACTATAGGCTAATATAAGTGTTCTGAGCACATTTAAGGTGGGAGAGGCTAACTATGTACAGTAGCTTATTATAAAGTAGGTATATTAAATATATAGTAGGAATATTAAATACATTTTCAACTTACAATATTTTTACGTTATGATGAATTTATCAGGACATAACCCCACTGTAAAGCAAGCAGCATCTGTACCAAGTTTATTGTTTTTGCAAATAGTCCCAGAAAACAAATTCTTGATGGTCCAATTTCAATAATGTCCTTCCTTGACTACTTCTCTAATATATAACTCAGAATTAATCATGTATGATTCTATGTTTACAACCAATAAAACAAAGCAAAACCGACTAGAAAGTATTTATGGATTTTTATGACTTCTTAAATATATAACTAAAAAGAAAGCAGGGGGTCTATTTACTTTCCAACTTTGCATCCAGTGTTTTCATTTTATACATATTTAATAAAGATCTGGTTTACAAATTAATAACTGTTATTACTTTTACTTGGAGTCAAATAAAAAGGAAAGTAACTTTCAAGATATTAGCAAATGTTTGGAAATTGATCTGCTTTGCTAATGCTTTTAGTCTAAATTAATTTTTCAGAAAAATAATGAGCTTAATATCTATTATAATTGAGAACAATTAAATAAAATATCATGCAAAGAGACTTTTAGCTACAATCCTTACAAGTACATCCGTTTAGCTCCTAGCCTTTTGCACTAGTCAGTTTGGGCTGACATAACAAAATACCATTGACCAGTAGACTAAACAACAGATGCAGGTGTGGAAGCTGGAAGTTCAAGTCAGGGTGCAATCGTGATTGGTTTCTTTCTGAGGCCTCGTCTTTTGACTTGTAGTCAGCTACCATCTCACCATGTGATCACATAATATCTTCTTTTTGTTCACACTGGGAGCAAGAAAGCAAGCTCTCCAGTGAATTTGTTTTTTTTTTTTTTTAAATAAGGACACTAATTCCATCAAAAGGGCTCACCTTCATGACCTTACCTAATTCTAATTACCTTCCAAAAGTCCCATCTCCAAATATCATAAAATTGGAAGTTAAGGCTGCAATATATAAATTTTATGGGGGATATCAATTTTCAGCCCACATGCCTTTTTATAGTTGTACTTTAAATTATATGAGATGAAATATAAATGAAAGAAATTTGTATCTACAGTATTGTTGCTTTCTTGCTTGCTTGCTTTACTGCTTTTTTCTGGACAAAGTCTCACTCTTTTGCTCAGGCTGGAGTGCAGTGGTAGGCTCTTAGTTCACTGCAACCTCTGCCTCCCAGGTTCAAGCCATTCTCCTGCCTCAGCCTCCCAAGTAGCTGGAATTATGGGTCATGTCATCATGCCTGGCTAATTTTTTGTATTTTTAGTGTATACAGGGTTTCACCACTATGGCCAGGCTGTTCTCAAACTCCTGACCTCAAGTGATCTGCCAGCTTCGGCCTCCCATGTTGCAGGAAGTCAGAGACCCTGAACAGAGAGATCAGCTGAAGTCATGACAGAAGAACATAAATTGTGAAGATTTCATGGACACTTATCACTTCCCCAATCAATCATCTTATGATTTCCTCTGCCTGTCTTTACTTTAATCTCTTAATCCTGTCATCTTCATAAGCCGAGGATGAATGTTGCTTCAGGACCCTGTGATGATTGTATTAACTGCACAGATTGTTTAAACAATATGAAATCTGGGCACCTTGAAAAAAGAACAGGAGCAAGGGAGATAACCATTAGGTCTGGTTGCCTGAGAGCCATGTGGAAAAGAACCATATTTCTCTTCTTTCAAAAGCAAATAGGAGAAATATCGCTGAATTCTTTTTCTCAGCAAGGAACATCCCTGTGAAAGAGAATGCGTTCCCAACCGGAGGTCTCTAAAACAGCCGCACTGGGGACGTCTGTCTTTTACTGTTGTAGATAAGGGATGAAATAAGCCCTGGTCTCCTGTAGTGCTCCCAGGCTTATTAGGACAAGGAAATTCCTGCCTAATAAATTTTGGTCAGACAGGTTGTATGCTCTCAAACCCTGTCTCCTGATAAGATGTTATCAATGACAATGTGTGCCCAAAACTTCATTAGCAATTTTAATTTCACCTTGGTCCTGTGATCTCGCCCTGCCTCCATTTGCCTTGTGATATTTTATTACCTTGTGAAGCTTGTGATCTCTGTGACACACACCCTATTCACACACTCCCTCCCCTTTGAAAATCACTAATGAAAACTTGTTGGTTTTGCGGCTTGGGGGGCATCACAGAACCTACTGCTACATGATGTCTCCCCGGACACCCAACTTTAAAATTTCTCTCTTTTGTACTCTTTCCCTTTATTTCTCAGACCAGCCGACACCAGGGAAATAGAAAAGAACCTACATGAAATAACACTGAATTATTGGGGGTTGGTTTCCCCCAATACTCCTAAAGTGCTCAGATTATAGTCATGAGCCACCGTGCCCAGCCTGTTTCATATTTTTTTTTAAACTCCTGCCCCAAGTACTGACTTTCACAGTTTGCTCTTTTTATTTTCAATAGTCTCTCAACTTTATATATTTAAAATGTGAGTAGGTTTCAAATAAGTTATGACAAATATATTCAATATAAATATTTATATTTCATTTTAAAAGTTTGCAATTGCATCCCATTGTTTATGAATAATTGCTAGGCAAATATGGCTTCAGATATTATTTAGGCAATATGTCTTCACAGAAATACTGGAGTTAAGAGGCAATTAGAATAGCAAAACTAATGTATTAATTTAGTTTATTTAAAATGTACACATTGCCCAAAGCCACTGGAACAATGTACTTCCGGAATGTAAGTTACAATACTTAAACTAAATCTTCCACCAGAGTGGGAAAAAAAAATACCTACAAGATTAGCATATATGGAAATAGTAGACCAAAAATAAAAGTAAAAATCTATCCTGATATAATGTTCACTTTATCATAAAAGTGGTTGAATTTTAGAGATATTTTATATGCAAAAGATTATTATTAAAAGATGGATGTAGATTTTCAGCAAAAGACGTACAGGTAATCTTAATTTTTATTTATTTTACTTAAATATGGTAAAACATAAAATACTCAACTGTCAAATTATAAACTAACTGAAACTATTAATCCTCTCGAATGTACTAGAAATTAATTTAAGCAACTGATTAAATACAATTTAGTAAATCACTTAGGCCGGGCACGGTGGCTCAAGCCTGTAATCCCAGCACTTTGGGAGGCCGAGACGGGTGGATCATGAGGTCAGGAGATCGAGACCATCCTGGCTGACACGGTGAAACCCCGTCTCTACTAAAAATACAAAAAACTAGCCGGGCATAGTGGCAGGCGCCTGTAGTCCCAGCTACTCAGGAGGCTGAGGCAGGAGAATGGCATAAACCCGGGAGACGGAGCTTGCAGTGAGCTGAGATCTGACCACTGCACTCCAGCCTGGTCGACAGAGCAAGACTCTTGTCTCAAAAAAAAAAAAAAAAAAAAAAAAATTTAATAAATCACTTAACCCCAAACAGGCCGGGTATTGTGCCTCATGTCTGTAATCTGAGCACTTTGGGTGGCCAAGGCAGGTTGATCACTGGAGGTCAGGAGTTTGAGACCAGCTTGGCCAACATGGTGAAACCCCCTTTCTACTAAAAAAAAAAAAAAAGTACAAAAAATTAGCTGGGCATTGTAGTGGATGCCTCTAATCCCACCTACTTGGGAGTCTGAAGCAGGAGAATTGCTTGAACCTGAGAGGTGGAGTTTGCAGTGAATTGAGATCATGCCATTGCACACCAGCCTGGGCAACAAGAGTGAAACTCCATCCCAAAACAAAAAACAAAAAACAAACAAAAAACAGATGGACTAATTTTAGAAAGAGCATGTCATAGAAAAATTGTTACTTTGTATTTCCCAGGGGATCTTTTTGTAACATTTCTGACTAGAGTTTAATCTACTTCATACTTCTGTGTAAGTACTTCAGAAACTTTGCTTTTAAATTTCCTCTAACAGCAGGCTCTATGGCTTAATTAAAGCACATATCTAATAAATTTTCAATAATACAGTAACATAGAACGTTTTTTTAACAAAAATAATGTTTTAATGAGTTTATGAAATAACTTTGTAATAGTTTGAATGACAAAAATACATCCCAGTAGTAATGCGTGGGCCCAGTGCATGTTACCTTATTTGGAAAAAAGAGACTTTGTGTATGTAATTCATTAAGAATTCTAAGATAATGAGATGACTCTAGATTATCTGGGTGAGCCCTAACTTCAACAACATTTTTTTTATTAAGAGTGAATCAGAAAATGTGGCACATATACACCATGGAATACTATGCAGCCATAAAAAAGGATGAGTTTGTGTCCTTTGTAGGGACATGCATGCAGCTGGAAACCATCATTATCAGCAAACTATCACAAGAACAGAAAACCAAACACCGCATGTTCTCACTCATAGGTGGGAACTGAACAATGAGATCACTTGGACTCGGGAAGGGGAACATCACACACCGGGGCCTATCATGGGGAGGGGGGAGGGGGGAGGGATTGCATTGGGAGTTATACCTGATGTAAATGATGAGTTGATAGGTGCTGACGAGTTGATGGGTGCAGCACAGCAACATGGCACAAGTATATATATGTAACAAACCTGCTCGTTATGCACATGTACCCTAGAACTTAAAGTATAATAATAATAAAAAATAAATTAAAAAAAAAAGAGTGAATCAGAGGTAGACATACACACGAAAATGAAGACACATTCACAGAGCAGAAGCTAATATGAAGCCAGAGACAAAGATTGGAGTGATGCAGTTCTCAGCAGAGAACCATCACTCACTGCCTATAGCAACCAGAAACTAGGAGAGAGACATAGAACAGATTCTCCTCCCAAGCCTCTGATGAGAGCGTGGCTCTGCCGACACCTCGAGTTTGAACTTCTCACACCTAGGATTTTGAGAGCATGTTTCTATCGCTTTAAACCATCACATCTGTGGGGAGTTCATTTATAGCAGCCATCAACTCTTTACTTATCTAAGTTCTTCATGTGGATCAGACATTGGAAAGTGTTGCAATTTATTCTTAATTATATTCTGAAATCAGTGGAATGCTGATTACAGGTTTTAATTCATTAATTTGTATATTCCTACTATCAATTCACACTCCCAGTGCTTATTAGAATGTTGCAACAAAATTAAATAGCATTCATTTTTATTTGGAGACATCTTCTCGTAGTATATAAAAACAAAAAGGATTGAATGTAAAGAGATAAAAGTAAATTTTGGGGAATCAACAATAAAAACAAGTTTTAATCTATGTTAACATTATAAAAAGTAGATTGTAAGGCTGAAACGCTTTAATAACGATAAAGAAGTTAAAAATATAACAACAAAAAAGAAGACTGAACTTGAATGCACCTAGAACAATATCCAAAAAATTATATTGAGCAGAATTTCCAAAAAAAGACAGTAATACTCATATATTTTAGAATATTTCACTAAAAAATGTGACATGTAGCTTCTTCATAAAGTAGAAAATTGAAATGAACAGATTTGATAGAAAAGATTTGAACAGCATCATTAACAACCTAGACACAGTTGGGTACCAATATATCAACAATCTAAAACTTCAAAGATATAAGTTCTCTGAATACAATGCAATAATAATGAAATCAGTGTAAAAGTATTTTTTAAATAATTTATGATATAAATTAACAAGAACTGAGATGCAATGACAAATCAGTCATGCTACATACAAATGCTCATACCCTATCACCTGAAAATTTTGCTTCTGGCTATACATCTGATACATCTTCTTCCATATGTCCATTGAGAAAGTGATATAAAGTAATTTCTACTTTAAAAATTGTTTTTGTTCAAAACATAAACTTCTGGTTCCACACGAAAGAAGTTTTTAAGTCATCACTGTTCTAACAAAAAGTAAAAAGCTGAAAAAACTGAAAAATCAACAGCTTTCCTTAGCTGTATCAGAGAAATGAGGTCCCAGGGAAAAGCGCTGCCCCTAACATTAGAGAGACAGGCAAGTAGATACAGAGACTCACAGTGCAACAGAGTAAAAACCTATGAGCATAAATATTTGTGGGAACCAGTGCCACGGTAGAAATACCTGAACTATAATAGATTAATTGCTTGAGACTCAGTGTGGACAAATCTAAGTGTTAAAAATTCAACGGGACGAAATTATTAGAAGAGGCCCAGATATTTGTGAGATTTACCTCCAGGATGATGATCCAGTTCTCACAATAAATATCAAAGAAAATTGTCTCATGCTTCCAGCGGGGGAATGGAAAAGGAATCATTTCGAAATATGCCACAGCATTTTCTTATTTTTAGTAAGGTAACCAGAGCCTTACCCGATGGATTTTTACTTATTTGTTTGTCAGGGTATAATTGGCATGGGGAAAGAGAAACACTAAACTCTAGTCAGGTCTAGCCTTTCAAGTGGAGTGTAGACATATCCAACTTTAACCCACTTTAGCCATCCTATTTTAGCTAAGAGGGAGCAGAGACTGAGGGTCTCGGCCTAGAGCTGTAGTCTTCCTAAAACACTAAGATCTAATCACAGGACTATAGAATGGTTCCTCCTCCCACATCTTATCAACACTTCACTAAAGGTCTATTTATAGCAATTCCTTTTGTTCAGCACATCATATCCAGTTATCAAAGAAAAGTACAAGGCATACTAAAAAGGGGAAAAATAAAGTTTGAAAAGACAGAAAAAGTATCAGAACTGGACATGGCAGGGAGTTTGGGATTACCAGACAGTAAATTTAAGACAAGCATGATGAATATTATAGGGCACTAATGAATAAAGTAGATCTTGAAGAACACACGAGAAATATGCGTGGAGATACAGAATTCCCAAAAAAGAACCAAAAAATGTTAATTATAAAAAATAACTATAACAGAAATGAAGAATGCCTTTGGTGAACTTACTAGTAGACTGAATATGGCTGCAGAAAGAATCCCTGACCAGGTGGCTACATCGTTAGAAATCTGAAAAGTAGAAAAGTTAAAAAGAATAAAGACTGAAACAAAGAGAACAGATTATCAAAAAAAAAAAAAAAAAAAGAACATTTACAAAAGGTGTAAACAATGTGTAATGGAAATACCAGAAGGAGAAGAGAGAAAAGAAGAAAATAAAAAATAATAAAACAGAATTTCTGCAATTTAATATCAGACATCAAATTACAGATCCACTTTTCTCAGTGAACATCAAGTAGGATAAATGCAAAAATCCCATATGTCTATGCATATAATATTCAAATGACAGAAGTGAAGATAAAGAAAAAATTCTGAAAGATAGAGGAAAATCACCTTACCTATGGAGGAACAAAAATAATAATTACAGCTCTCTTCTCAGAAACCATGCAAGCAAGAAGAGAGTACAGTGA
This sequence comes from Papio anubis, assembly GCF_008728515.1. Lineage (NCBI taxonomy): Eukaryota > Metazoa > Chordata > Mammalia > Primates > Cercopithecidae > Papio > Papio anubis. The sequence goes on from NC_044977.1 coordinate 7,579,200, forward strand.
AGTAATTAAAGTGTTGAGACAAAAAAAAAAAAAAAAAAAAAAAAAAACACTACTAACCTAGAATTCTATATACTGAAAAAATATCTTCAAAAGTTAAATTGAAATAAAGACTTGCAAAAGTTGACAAACAAAACAAAACAAAAATTAAGATAATTTGTTGTAAGTAGACATGTGTTGCAAGAAATGTTAAAAGAAGTATTTTAGAGAGAAGGAAAAATAGTATACATCAGAAAATTTGATATACATAGAGAAAAAAGATCATGAAATAAGTAATAAGTGAAAGTAAAATAAAAAATTTTACTTATTTAATTGATATAAAAGAGAACAGTTTATTCAATATAATAATAACAATGTATTGTATATGCTTTTGTATCTCTCATATACATGTCTACATAAGCATATATATAAATGAGGTAAATGACAGCAATGATACAAATGATGAAAAGAAGATATTCAAATTATTTTATTATAAGATACTCACAATTCCCATAATGTAGTATAGTATTATTTGAAAACACATTTGAAATAGTTTTAAATGTAAATTGCAAATTCTAGGGCAAAAATGTGAAATAAGTATAGCATAGACTAAGGTGAAAGAAAGGAAGATTATACAATTCTCAAAACAAAAGGCAGGTCAGGTGTGGTGGCTCACGCCTGTAATCCCAGCAGTTTGGGAGGCCAATATGGGCAAATTGCCTGAGGTTGGGAGTTTGAGAATAGCCTGGCTAACATGGTGAAAACCCATCTCTACTAAAAATATGAAAATTAGCTGGGCATGGTGGTGCATGTCTGTAGTCCCAGCTGCTTGGGAGGCTGAGGCAGGAGAATAGCTTGAACCCAGGAGGCGGAGGTTGTAGTGAGCTGAGATTGTGCCACTGCACTCCAGCCTGGGTGGTGACAGAGCAAGACTTCATCTTAAAAAAATAAAAAAGGCAGAGAAAAAGTGGAAAAATAAAAATATGAACAATGAAAATAGACAACTAATAGAAACAGTAACAAATACAGAAGGTACTAAACCAATTATATCAATAATTAGTTTTAATACCAATGGCCAGCATGCATCAATGACAAGACAGATTGTCACCATGGATTAAAAAGTAAGACTCAACTATATTGTCAATAAAAATACTCAATTAGACATATATATTAAAAGCACGTCAACATAGACAAATATGCCATGCTAACATTTAAAACTAAAGTGGAAACAACTGTATTCATTTCAAACAGAGAAGACGTAAAGCAAGAAAAGTTATCAGGAAGAAAAAGTGGCATTATTTAATGATAAAGGAATCAATTCTTCAAGAAGATAGAACAATCCTTAACATAGATGCAACTAACAACAGAGCATCAAAAAATACGAGACAAAAACTGATAGCAGAGCAAGGAGCTGTTAATAAATCAAATATTACAGTTGGATATTTCAGTGGCTCTCTCTGAGAAATAGAGAGGCCTAGCAGGCAGAAAATTAGTGAGTATTTGAACACAGTTGAACTCAACAGCACCATAAATTAACTAGATATAATGGACATCTACAGACAACTTTATCCAACAGCAGTCGAATATGCATTCTTCTCAAGCTCACATGAAACATTCACCAACATAGATCACATGCTGAGGCATAAAATACTCTCTAATACAGCTAAAATAGTAGTCATTCAAGACCTGTTCTAAGGCCACAACGGAATTTAACTAGAAATCAATAGTATAAAGATAACTCAAAAGTCCTCAAATACATGGAGATCAAGCAACACATTTCTATATAACACATACATCAAAGAGAAAATTGAAAGAGAAATTAGAAAGTATTTTTAACTAAATAAAAAATATCAAAATTTGTGGGATGAAGCAAAAGTAGTGCTTAGAGGGAAACATGATCTAAATTATCACCTTAGGAAACTAGAAAAAGACAAGCAAAGTAAATCTAAAATAAGCAGAAGAAAATAAATAAAAGTAGAGATATCAATTAAATGGAAAAGAGAAAGCCAATAAAGAAAATCAATGAAACTGACAGCTGCTTTTTTGAAAGGATCAATAAAATTGATAAGCTTCTTACCAGGTTAATTTAGGGGAAAAAGAGGACACAAATTACTAATATCAGAAATGAAAGAGTACACATTACTACAGATCCCATGAGTATTAAAAAAGCAATAGTATGGACAATTTTATGCCCACAAATGTGATAGCCTAGATGAAATGTACCAATTCCTTGAAAGGCACAATTTACCAAAACTCACACTAGAGGAAATAAACAATCTGAACAGATTTTACTACTATTGAAGAAATTTAATCAATAATTAATATTTCAGAACAGGAGACACAAGGCCCAGATGAGTTCACTGGTGAATTCTACAATACATTTAATATACAAATTTTACTCATCCTCTACAATGTATTTCAGAAGACAGAAGTGGGAGAAATAGCTCCTAATTCTTTCTATGAAGGCAGCATAACCCTAATACCAAAATAAGACATTAATAAGAAAATAAAATTAGGAATAAATATCTCTTATGAACACAGAAGCATAAATTCTCAACAAAATATTAGCAAATTTAATTGAACAGTTTATAAAAATAATTATATGCCACTAACAAGGAAGAATTATGTCACATATACAAAGCTGGGTCAACATCCAAAGATCAATTGATGTAATCTATCACATCAAAAGGGTAAGGAAGAAAAATCACATGATTATGTCAATAGATACAGAAAAAGCATTTGAAAAAATTCAACAGGCATTCATGATTAAAAAAAAAAAAAACTCCCTGTAAACCAGGAATAGAAGAGAACTTTCTCAACTTGATAAGAAATATCTATGCCCCAAAATAGATACATATAGTTATTACATATAAATATATATTAAAAATGCATCCCTCATTATCAATGTTGTAGTGAAAGTCATAGCTACATGCAAAAAGAAAAAAAAGAAATTAAAGATATAGGGATTATTAGGGAAGAAATAAAACTTTCTTTGCAGATAACACCATTATCTATGAATAAAACCTGAAAAAATCATCAGAAAAATGCCTGGAATTAATGAGCAAGTACAGTAAGGAATCAAGTTACAGATTAATATGCACATCAATCTTGTTTCTATACACCAATAATGAATGAGTGTAATTTGAAAATTAAAACATACTACCATTTACATTACCTTCCCCCAATGTGAAAATTTTTGGTAAAAATCTAATAAGTATAAGATCTATATGAAGAAAACTACAAAACTCTGATAAAGTAAATTAAAGATAAACTAAACAGAGAGAAATTTCATATTTATGAATAGGAATGCTCAGTATTATCAAGATGTGAGTTTTTTCCAACTTAAACTATAGACTCAATGTAATTACAATCAAATCCCAGCAAGTTATTTTGTGTATTTTGTCAAACTAATTTAATAGTTTTTATTGAGAAGTCAAAGAACCCCAGTAGCTAGAAGCTAAAACAATATTAAAGGAGAAGAACAAAGTCATGGGACTAATACTTCCTGAATTTAGCACTTATTGTAAAACTACAATAATCAAGACAGTGTGGTGTTGTTGAAAGAACAGACAAATTGATAAAGAGAATGGAAGGGAGAATCCAGAAATTGACCCACATACATATAGCTAACTGATCTTGTATTTAGGAGCAAAAGCAATACAATGGAACAAAGAAAAATAAAACACTGTTGGAACGGCTGGACATCCACAGACAAAAGAAATGAATCTAGGCAAAAACATTACACCATTCACAGAAATTAACTCAAAGTGAGTCACTAACCTAAGTGTAAAGTGCAAAATTGTAAAATTTTTAGTAGATAATGTAGGAGAAAATTTAGATGACCTTGGGTTTGACAGCGACTTTTTGAATATAACACCAAACAACAATTGGTGAAAGGAAAAAAATTAATAAACTGGACTTCATCACAATTAAAATATCTGCTCTGTGAAAGACAATGTCAAGAGAATGAGCTGGAAATTGAAGAAAAATATTTGCACAATACACATCTGATAAACGACTGTTATTTAAAATATACAAAGAACTCTTAAAACTCAACAATAAGAAAGCAAACAACCTGACTAAAAAATAGGCCAAAGACCTTAACAGATACTTCACTAAGGGATATATACACATGGCAAATTGTTATGTAAAAAGATGCTCTACATTATAGGTCATTAAATCCAAGTTAAATCAACAATAAAATGCTATTTCACCTATATCAGAATAACCCCAAACCAAAACACTAACATGAAATGCTGAGTGAGATGTGGTACAATAGAAATTATCATTCATTGCAAAAGGGAATAAAAAATGCTACAACCACCTTGGAAGCATTTATAAAACTAAACATACTCTTATAAAATACAGTAATCACCTTCCTTGATATTTATCTAAATGATTTCCACACAGAAACCTACACATACATATTTATGTCAGCTTTATTCAAAATTGCTAAACCTTGGAAACAACAAAATCATCTGTCAGTGGGTGAATAAAATAAACTGTGGTAGATCTAGACAATAGAATATTATTCGGTGCTAACAAGAAATGACCTAGGAATTCAAGAATAGAAATGGAGAACACTTAAATGCCTATCACTCGGCAGAAGAAGCCAATCTTAAAGGCTATGTACTATATAATGGTAACTACATGACACTGGAAAACTACGGAGACAATAAAAAGATCAATGGTTGTCAGTGATTAGGGGAGGGAGGGATAAATAGGTGGAACTTTGATGAGTTTTAAGGCAGTCAAAATACTCCTTATGGTACCATAATGGTGGATATTTTTTATTTTATACATTTCTGCAAAGACATAGATTGTACAATATCAAGAGTGAATCCTAATATAAACTATGAACTCTGGGTAATGATGTGTTAACGTAGGTTTATCGGTTGTAACAAATGTACCACTCTGGTGGGGAAGTTGATCATGGGAGATGCTATGTATATGTGGGAAAAGGGGATATTTAGGAAATCTCTATACCTTTTTTGTTCAATTTCGCTATGAACTGAAACTTCTCTCCAAAAATAAAATTGGACACAAAGCAAAGCAAAACAAAAAAATGTAAAAAATTAAATTGCCCTTTCATAGAAAATGGATTAATCCCATGTTACACAGAATTAAAATTAACAAAATAGCTCTACATAATTAATCATAAACCTGAAAATGTGAAAAATATTCAAAGTTATGGAAATTGATAGGTGTCACATAAAATTTAAAAACATGCAAAACTTATTACTTAAATATTACATATAAGTTCAGTAGAATAACACAAAATAGGAGTGGTTTATATTTCTGGACAGTCAAGTTAGCTGAAAAATAGATTTGATGTTAGAATTTTAAATTGATTTCACAGTTTTTGTTCACATATATAATGCTAAGTGTCTAATGTCTGTTTTAAATAAAAAATTATTATGTCAATGTTTATACTATGGTTTTAAAATTTTTTGAATGTTAAATATTTATGTTAATTGATTTAAAATAAAAAACCAAAAATATTGACTTGTGGTTTGTAAGTTCTTTTTAAATTTTTAAAATTTTGAACAGGTCTGCCTTTCCTTCACACATAAAAACTGATAACTTGGCGTGGTCAAAATAATTGTTGCTTTTGGCTGGACAAGGTAGCTCATACCTGTAATCCCAGCACTTTGGGAGGTCAAGCTGGGCTGATCACCTGGGGTCAGGAGTTTAAGATCAGCCTGACCAACATGGTGAAACCCCATCTCTACTAAAAATACAAAAATTAGTCAGGTGTGATGGTGAGCGCCTATAATCCAAGCTATTTGGGAGGCTGAGGCATGACAATTGCTTAAACCCAGAAGGCAGAGGTTGCAGTGAGCCAAGATAGTGCTTTTGCACTCCAGCCTAGAGACAGAGCGAGACTCCATCTCAGGAAAAAAAAATTTTAAAAAAAGGAAGAAAAAATAATAATAATTGTCACTTTTTTTTTCTTCTCTAGACTCCGTATTGCTCAATTATATTAGTCACTTTTAGATTATAAAAATATGTGGACTATCTCTTTGTGTCATGCACAGATCGTCACCTATTTTATTGCCCCAATGAGTACAAAATTTATTATTTAAATTTCAATTTTACACACTTCACCTTGATATACATCAATGTCGATCACTCTTGCATGTTGCCTGGAACTTGGTGAGCCTTTTTCTTTTTCTTTTGAGACAGGGTCTCACTTTGTCACACAAGCTGGAATGCAGTGTCATGATCGTGGCCCACTGTAACCTCAACCTCCCTGGGCTCAGGTGATCCTCCCACCTCAGCCTCCCAAGTAGCTGGAAGTACAGCTGTGCGCCACCACACCCAGATAATTTTTCTATTTTTTGTAGAGATGGGGTTTCTCCATGTTGCTCAGGTGGGTCTCCAACTCCTGAGCTCAAGCAATACACTCACCTTAGTTTCCCAAATTTCTGGGATTACAAAAATGAACCACCATGCTTAGCCTGATGAGAACTTTTTATAAGCTGATTTAGATCTTTTTGGTCTTTTTTTCTTCTTTTTTTTTTTTTTTTTTTGCCAGAAGATTTATATTAACTCTTTTCCTCTTGCTGTTTTTCAGAGCCTCATTTTTCATTTTTTAACCAGAGTTTCTGTTGCTCTGAATGTTATTAATTGAAAAGTATTTATTTCTATAAATTTTTCATTTTGTAAACTTCCTTAATTTTGACTACATTTTTTCTTAGCATCCATAGTATTATGATTATCTTTTGCACTACAAAATGTCTGTATAACTGCCTTATGGTGATTTTTTTCATGTTTATTCATCTTTAATTAGATTATTAAACAATCCATTTCCTTTAAATGGGAGCTAGATGTAATTTAGATTGTTTTTGTTTTTATGTACTGGGCTCCTAATTGCTACCAGATTTCTATTTATTTTAAATCAAAAGTCTCACTGCTTTTTAATGCTTCTATATGTTCATTTGGTATATTTGCAGTTCTAACTTTTAAAGTCTATTGACTTAAAAGAGAATATCCTGGACACATTAACTATGAATATATTTATGAGAGTAAGAGTTTATGTATGAATACTCTGAGAATATTTAAAGCAATACTTTGTAAGGAACTTTGAATTAAAATTTATAGCCAGCAAGTCCTACCTATGACTTCTTGAGGTTTAACATTTTCTCCTTCAAACCTCTTTTCCTTGGAAATAAAAACTTTCCTTAAATCATTTTTGTTATAATATTCATCGAATAGGTTGAAATACAGCCTAAAATTGTTTAAGTACAAATATATTAGTGGGTCTTATTCAGGAGTAAAATTCTTTACTGTCTTGGAAAGCAGTTAGAAAGCTGGTTTCTTTTTCAGGTTTATCCTTTTTGAGGAGAGATATATGAATCAATCAAAATTGCATACTGATTTTTCCCCAATGACTTCATACATATTTCTATTTTTGATTCTAAAAATTTTTCATCTTGACATGCAGTTTATTAGACATTTGTTTTTTAATTTTTAGGGCATTGAAAGTTTGCATCACTAATATTCTTTTCCTTAATCCTTCAATGGGAAGATTTTGTAGAGTACATCATAACTTTTAGTCAACTTGACCTCAAATTGTAGAGATAACACTTAGTTTCACATTTATGTATCAACTTGTTCTTATATTTTAAACTATTCAAAAGCAGGGACCATTTCCTCTCACATTTGTTGCTTTGATTTTAGTACTTAGTGCAGTGCTTGCACATGGTAAACTCTCAATAATTTTTGTTTCTGAAAGTAAATATTGATTTCATGTTATCATAATCAGAATAAAACCAATAGATAATTGAAATACAAAAAACAATTGACATTAAGTTTACATATCTGGTTAGTTCCCAGATCTCTGTCAGTATAACTGACCTCTATCTGACTGACAATCATGTAAAACAATAGTAGTACAATTCTATTTATTTATTATCTATAAATAGAATATGAAATATATTTAAAATAGGATATAAAATAGATTACATTCTAAAAAGAAACAAAATGTTACAATGCTTTAAGCCAACAAAACATATACAATTGTAATGATGTGTTATTCCATTTAGGACACCAATTTATTATCTAAGTTCTGCAATATTTTTATCAATCTTACAAAAACTGCAAAGGAGAGATTAGAAAAACAACTAATTTCACCTTCAAATTATCTAAAATGATAGAGACTAGAAATTCCACTTTTATGATGTCCTAGAACAATCTAATAAAAATGGTCAAAGTTACTAGTCTGTATAACAATAAACCAAAAGAGTATGTGTACACTTGTGTATATTGAAAAATTCAGTGAAGGCAACTGAGGTGAATTTTCAGCAAAATAATATTGAAATCAAATTATAAATCAAGAAATTGTTTTGTACAGTGTAATACATCCTATTAAAGTGGGATGATAAAACTGCTGAGAGGAAACACGGAGAAGCAGAATATACCTGTGTCTCACCAGTGCTGATCTGCAAGACAGTTGCACAAAGATGTTTAATACTTTCAGCAGCTCTCTGTAAATTGGAGATGGTTACATAAAGCTATTATAATTATATACAACTAGACATTAATATTCAACTTATTTATCTTGATTTGATTATACATTTATTAACAAACCTCCTGTATTTGTCTGTTTTAATGCTGCTAATAAAACATATGTTAAAATGGGTTATTTATAAAGAAGTTTAATTAACTCACAGTTCCACATGGCTGGAGAGGCCTCATAATCATGGCAGAAGGCAAATAAGAAGCAAAGGCATGTCTTACATGGTGGCAGGCAAGAAAGCTTGTACAGGGGAACTCCCATTTCTAAAACAATCAGATCTTGTTAGACTTATTTACTACCATGAGAAAAGTATGGAGGAAATCACTCCTATGATTAAATTGTCTCCACCTGGCCCCGCCCTTGACATGTGAGGATTATTACAATTCAAGGTGAGATTTGGGTGGGGACACAGCCAAACTATATCATTTCTCCCCTGGCCAGTACCAAATCTCATATCCTCACATTTCAAAACCAATGATGCCTTCCCAACAGTCCCCCAAAGTCTTAACTCATTTCGGCATTAACTCATAAATCCACAGTCCAAATTCTCATCAGAGACAAAGGAAGTCCCTTCTGCCTATGAACCTGCAAAATCAAAAGCAAGTTAGTTACTTCCTAGATACAATGGGGGTACAGGCATTGGTAAAAACACCCATTACAAATGGGAGAAACTGGCCAAAACAGAGTCTACAGGCCCCATGGAAGTCCAAGATCCAGAGGTGTAGTCATATAGTAAAGCTCCAAAATGATCTTCTTTGACTCCGTGTCTCACATCCAGATCACACTGATGAAAGAGGTGGACTCCCATGACCTTTGGCAGCTCCGCCCCTGTGGCTTTGCAGGGTACAGGTTCCCTTCCAGCTGCTTTCATGGGCTGGCGCCAACTGTCTGTGGCTTTTCCAGGTGCACAGTGCAAGCTGTTGATGAATCTACCATTCTGGAGTCTGGAGGATGGTGGCCCTCTCCTCCCTGCTCCACTAGGCAGTGCTCCAGTTGGGACTCTGTGTGAGGGCTCCAACCCCACATTTCCCTTCTGCACTGCCCCTTTTCTATTCATTTACTTATTAATGTTCCCATGCCAAATTTCAGAAGTTTCAAATTCTTCTTTCTTTCATCAAATCTTGTTTTAAATACATTTGTATGATTTTCTCCTGTTATCTGTCTTATGTAAATTTAATTCTCAGGCGTAGCCAAAAAAACCTAGAGATAAAATATTTTCTCCCTGCAATATATAACAAAGAAAAACTCATTTTAAATTTTCAGTCCTAGAACGCCATGTTTTCTGTACTATGCACTTAACAGTAACAAAGTTCTCTTCAATGCAGTAACAAAATCAAAGTCTTTATTGTTTAAAGAGCTAATATGATTTACAAGTATTATTACTTGTAGTCACTGTTTGTCCATGGAGGTGGGATCTCATCTTGAGGCATTACTTTTGTGTGGAAACAGTTTCTGGTCTTCAGCTTTTTATAAATAAAAGAATCAGCATTGTGAGAAAAAAAATAGAAATAGTCATTCTTATACCTTTACCCATACTGAATAAAGTGATACTTATGCTGAAATGCTATCTATTCGTGTCTTGTAAAAGAGACATATTTAAAGCAAAGAAAATAGTCTTCACTCTGTCACATTTTTCCCTTCAATGAAATAATTGTAAATAATATAAATTTATACTTGGGAGGTGGTATGGTTTGGCTCTGTCCCCACTAAAATCTCACCTTCAATTGTAATAACCCCCATGCGTCAAGGGCAGGACCAGGTGGAAATAATTGAATCATAGGGTTGGATTCCCCCATACCATTCTCATGGTAGTGAATAAGTCTCACAAGATCTGATGGTTTTATAAATGGGAGTTCCCCTGCACAAGCTCTCTTGCCTGCCACCATGTAAGACTTGTCTTTGCTTCTCTTTCACCTTCTGCCATAATTGTGAGGCCTCTATAGCCATGTGGAATTGCAAGTCTATTAAACCTGTTTTCTTTATAAAGTACCCAGTCTCGTGTATGTCTTGGTTAAGAACCAATATGAAGGTTAAGAACAGACTAACACAATAAATTGGTACTGCAGAGAGTGGAGTGCTCCTGTAAAGATACCCAAAAACATGGAAGCAACTTTGTAACTGGGTAACAGGCAGGGGTTGGAACAGTTTGGAGGGCTCAGAAGAAGATGGGAATATGTGGGAAAGTTTGGAACTTCCTAGAGACTTGTTCAATGACTTTGACCAAAATACTGGTAGTGATATGGACAACAAGGTCGAGGTTGAGGTGGTCTTAAATGAAGATGAGGAACTTGTTGGGAATTGGAGTAAAGGTCACTCTTGCTATGCAAAGGGACTGGTGACATTTTGCCCCTGTTCTAGACACCTGTGGAACTTTGCACTTAAGAGAGATGATTTCGGGTATCTGGCAGAAGTTTCCAAGCAGTAAAGAATTCAAGACGAAACAGACTGAAAACTTGAAAAATTTGCAGCCTGACTATGTGATAGAAAAGAAACCCCATTTTCTTGGGAGAAATCCAAAGACAGATAGATTTGAGCACTTATATACACTTATATAGCAAATTGGACAAACAGTAGCAAATTTTGGAAAAAAGTCAACGGAGCTTGGGCTACCCTAGTTACATGGATAGAGAAACAATTACAAAGAGAAGAGTGAGTTCAACAAGTTTGGTTTGTACAGATTTCCCTCAGCCTCACCTTTCCAGCTTTTATAATAAGAATGATATTGATAATTTTCTATTGGTTTAGGGAGAACATCTTTCATATGGGAATTTCATTTCTTGCTTTTAAGAAGAAAGGTCAGAGTGATCTTGAAACTGCTGTTTTCCAACTACCTTTAACTTAAAATAGTCAGTATTCCAGAAAAGCATATCTTAGTGTAGTGTGTTCTAAATTCCTTCAATATCATGAAGTAAATTTAAGCGTATCTTCTGTCTGCTCTCTAATCTCTATGTCAATAATATCTTTTTAATTTATTTCAAAGTGATGTCAAGATATGCCAATTAAAAAAACAAATCTAATAAATTTTGAAATGTGCTAATGAATTGAAGAAAACCAATGCATGAAAGTCCTAATGAATGGGCTTAATTCATTATTATTATTTTTTTAGACGGAGTCTCTTTCTGTTGCCCAGGCTGGAGTGCAGTAGCACGATCTTGGCTGACTGCAGCCTTGACCTCCCGGGCTCAAGCAATCCTACTGCCTATACTTCCCAAATAGATGGGACCACAGGTGGGAGCCACCACGCCCAGCTAATTTTTGTATTTTTAGTAGAGACAGGATTTCATCATGTTGCCCAGGCAGGTCTTGAACTCCTGACCTCAAGTGATCTGCCTGTCATGGCCTCCCACAGTGCTGGGATTATAGGTGTGAGCCACTGTGTCTGGCATGCTTTAATCCATTTGATAAAAATTTATCCTCTCATTGTTTAAGATAGTCACCAATAATCTCCTGTTTAACTACTTTATTGAAGAATCATAAAATTAATAGAGCATACAAATTTTATTCAGGTCATTTAGTTTTCCTTTTTTATTTTTCTTACTACAGCGTTAAAACAGTTAACCAGAATACCATTAAGCACTAAGTTACTTTTATTGGTGATGAGACCAAAAGGAAATTTTATATATATATATAATGTGTATATATATATAAATATCTATATCTATAGATATAGATTATATATATATATATATATCTCCATTGATAGTGTCCAAATGACTTAAGAAAAATCTCGTAAACCCTTGGGTGAATGGTTGCTGGTGATTAGAAAGCAATTCTGATAGGTGTAGAGAAATAAATCCAGAACTCAGTAATCAATACTCAGGAACAGCCAGTTTCCATCCATAATTACGTTTGAGCAATTGTCAAAATGTAAACATGTTAAGTAATTAGAGCTTTTCTAAAACCTACAGTGTTTCTACGTATAGGCAGAGCACGTTGACATTTCTCCCTCTGATCTAATTAGCACCATGAAAATAAATTAAAAATATAATGGAACAAAGAAGAATTTGGAAATTCTGTTACTTTTTGAAAGTACTTGCTCATTTAGAGGTGAGTTTATATTAAGACAAATTATTTTACAATAACAAAGGAACAAAGAAACAGAACTGGCTAAGGTAAAACATTTATAGTTAAGGGTATCTCAAAAAATGGAAGGTAAGAACTTCTTTTATTGAGAAACAAGATTTATTGGGCCATATAATAAATTAAAGGAATAAGTCTAACTTTATTTCATTATGAAATGTCATTGTGAGAATCAAATTCTATTTTTTATTCAAACTATAAATAATTAACATGTGTTGCTTTGCTTATTTAAAACATTAGTGAGTGAATTTTTGTGTTCTTTAACATTTTTATACAACTGAAACTTTAAAATGTATTGTGTCTAACTATATTTATCTACTTTCCACCGAAATTTTTCAGACATGTTTCTATTTAAGCAAACCATTCTAATGGCACTGCAACTAAAAATCAAAGCAACATAGATGTTGTGCTGACATTTGTTCCTCCACATATATTTATCACTTCAGTAAAGATCTTCCCAATGTAAAAATCCTCACTTAATCAAATTCAACTAAACTATTAGAATCATATTTTAATCAATGATGCTTATCAAGAATGAAACTTACACATTTTGATCAAGGAAGGTAGAATATATTGGGAATCCATACAGATAGTACATATTAACACGAAAACCTGATGTAATATTCGTTTTAAAACACACACACATACACACACACAAACACACACGTACACACACACCCTTACCCCAAAGGCAAGAATTTGCCTTTTATTTTAGACTCGTAAAAATTAATTTTTAAGGATATTTTAAAATAAATGGAGATTTAGTACATAACTCTGCATTTTAAAATCTGTCTTCACATTCAGTAATCAGCCCACTTGCTTTTCAATTAGTTGAGGTTACACAGTTTCATTTAATATTTGAATTATTCAGTTTAATTAAAGTAACAAATTCAGACTTAAATGTGCTCAAAGGGGTAGAAAAATTAATTGCAATTTAGAACGTAACATTTATAAAAATATGTCCTCCAGCGGCCTGGAACTTAAAAATATTTGGGTTAAAATTTGAAAAGTTATTCATTTGAAGCTCCAAAAGTATGCCAAGTTTACAAATATTAAATAAACAATATTACTCATACATTACTTGATAATTTCCTAATTTTTATTTATTTACAAAGTGAGTGGCACAGGGACATAATAGGCATAACTTAAAAATATGTAAATATTACAGCACTGTAAACCATTTTTATGAAAGCAATAATAAAATACTATTTGTATTTAGAAATGTATTTACAGATCAGCAGTCCAGTACATGAAAGTGTTCAGCACTGAAAATCACAACAATAGTGCAAGCTTACATGTTTTAGAGTACTCACTATATGAGCCACTGTAATAGAAATTTTGCAATGTGCTAGAAAGAGGTACTGCCTCCTTTTTATGTTCAATAATGTGATGAAGTATGTACTTTTTTTTTTTTTTAGAATGGGTGGATGTTGATATCATAAATCATTGTTTGGATAAAAAATTATACATTGTAAAACATGCATGCCATTTATTATTTAAAATTGACAACAAACTCAGATACATTGCACAGACAGCATCAGACCAGATTTGGAAATCAGGTAGATAAGAATTAAAAAATAAAAATGACTTCCTTATGAACACATATCAAACTCTCTAAAATTAAAAATTTAGCTTTATAATTTACATCCTGCTGTTATTACTGTCTACAGCACATTTAGAAGAGTATTTAGTGTTGATTAATACTAATAACAATAATTAATGGTGAAAAATATAACCAATAATATTTACTAAAGGGAAATATGATTATTAATGTATCTATATGATCAATTCATATTTAATATATTGTCAAGTTTATACAAATATCTCCTTCAGTATTTTTCAATGAGAGATGGATTTTAAAAAATTATTATGCTGTGCCTTTACCTTTAGTTTATGGTAATACATTGCCTTTGATGCACTATTTTTTTCACCTATTAATCTCTGAAAAATTAAAAGACATTGTACAATCAATGTGTTTATTTAGTGATTTATTGTGAGAGTGTAATCACCCCATACACCATTTTAATAGAGATAACAAAAAGTTATTATGAGATTACTAATAATACTCTGGTCTGTGGCATTTTAAAATTATAAAAATATAGCAATTCATGTAAGTAGTGTTCTGCTTGTTCTTTGTTCATTTTCTATTGGTTGAATTTACACACTCTAGAAAATTATTTAAATAATCTACCAATTTATGACAATATCTGTTTTCTTTTTTTAATAAAATATGATATTAGTTTATACTAACATAATGACTCTGTTTCCCTTCAATTGACAGTGAGAATATAATTTATATTAGTAAAAGCTGTTCTTCCTATGCCCCCATATAATTATTCTTGGAACACTCTTGGCACGTATAAACGTCTCCAGAATTTGCCTTGACTAATGCACAACTCTAGAAAAAAATTATTTAAGGTAAGATGTGAATTTGTGTTTAACAATGCAAGTAGAGGAATTTAGAGGAACTATTCAGGTTGCAGATGGGAGCATAATTAGTTTGCCAAGTATGTTATAAACTATTGAGAACAATTGTCAATGGCTCTTATTGAGAGTGGCAGGAAAGCTAAAGTAGAGAAGTTTGATACAACTCTATCCCACTTTCGGTAATCTGTTGGGATTGCCTTATTACAGATAATGGTCTATCTAGGTACTTGTAATCCTGTGATACTATTTTCAAATAAGCAGAAATAATCTGTTTCTTACAAATATAAAAATCTAACAAATACGAGAATAATCTAATAGAAAGCACATTGCAAAAGTCTAGGATAAAGTTTCATGCTGCAAAAAACATATGTGTGCCTGTGTCTTTATATCTGCATGACTTATAATTCTTTGGGTATATACCCAGTAACGGATGGCTGGATCAAATGGTATTTCTAGTTCTAGATCTTTGAGGAATCACCATACTGTCTTCCACAATGGTTGAACTAGTTTACAGTCCCACCAATAGTGTAAAAGCATTCCTGTTTCTCCACATCTTCTCTAGCACCTGTTGTTTCCTGATTTTTTAATGATTGCCATTCTAACTGGTGTGATATGGTATCTCACTGTGATTTTGATTTGCGTTTCTCTGATGGTGAGTGATGATGAGCATTTTTTCATGTGTCTGTTGGATGCATAAATGTCTTCTTTTGAGAAGAGTCTGTTCATATCCTTTGCCCACTTTTTGATGGGATTTTTTTTTCTTGTAAATTTGTTTGAGTTCTTTGTGGGTTCTGGATATTAGCCCTTTGTCAGATGAGTAGATTGCAAAAATGTTCTCACATTCTGTAGGCTGCCTGTTCACTCTGATGGTAGTTTCTTTTGCTGTGCAGAAGCTCTTTAGTTTAATTAGATCCCATTTGTCAATTTTAGCTTTTGTTGTCATTGCTTTTGGTGTTTTAGACATGAAGTCCTTGCCCATGCCTATGTCCTGAATTATATTGCCTGGGTTTTCTTCTAGGGTTTTTATGGTTTTAGGTCTAACATTTAAGTCTCTAATCCATCTTGAATTAATTTTCGTATAAGGTGTAAGGCAAGAATCCAGTTTCAGCTTTCTACTTATGGCTAGCCAGTTTTCCCAGAACCATTTATTGAATAGGGAATCCTTTCCCCCTTTCTTGTTTTTGTCAGGTTTGTCAAAGACAAGATGGTTGTAGATGTGTGGTATTATTTCTGAGGACTCTGTTCTGTTCCATTGGTCTGTATCTCTGTTTTGGTACCAGTACCATGCTGTTTTGGTTACTATAGCCTTGTAGTACAGTTTGAAGTCAGGTAGTGTGATGCCTCCAGCTTTGTTCTTTTGACTTAGGATTGTCTTGGCAATTCAGGCTCTTTTTTGGTTCCATATGAACTTTAAAGTAGTTTTTTCCAATTCTGTGAAGAAAGTCATTGGTACCTTAATGAGGATGGCATTGAATCTATAAGTTACCTTGGGCAGTATGGCCATTTTCACGATATTGATTCTTCCTATCCATGAGGATGGTATGTTCTTCCATTTGTTTATGTCCTCTTTTATTTTACTGAGCAGTGGTTTGTAGTTCTCCTTGAAGAGGTCCTTTACATCCCTTGTAATTTGGATTCCTAGGTATTCTATTCTCTTTGAAGCAATTGTGACTGGGAGTTCATCATTTGACTTGCTCTTTGTCTGTTATTGGTGTACAAGAATGCTTGTGATTTTTGCACATTGATTTTGTATCCTGAGACTTTGCTGAAGTTGCTTATCAGCTTAAGGAGATTTTGGCCTGAGATGATGGGTTTTTCTTAATATACAATCATGTCATCTGCAAACAGGGACAATTTGACTTCTTCTTTTCCTAACTGAATACCCTTTATTTCTTTCTCTTGCCTGATTGCCCTGCCCAAAACTTCCACCACTGTGTTGAATAGGAGTGGTGAAAGAGGGCATCCCTGTCTTGTGCCAGTTTTCAAGGGGAATGCTTCCAGTTTTTGCCCATTCGGTATGATATTGGCTGTGGGTTTGTCATAAATAACTCATTATTTTTAGATACGTTCCATCAATACCGAATTTATTGAGAGTTTTTAGAATAAAGGGCTGTTGAATTTTGTCAAAGGCCTTTTCTTTAAAAAATCTGGTTTTGTAATCTCCACATTTTTATCGGAGTTTTTAATGCATTTATATTTATGTTATGATCAATGTGGGGCTTGTCTGCCACACTGTTATTTTCCATACGTCTCATGTGTTTTTCCCTTTGTTTCTCCATTCTTTTGTGTTAAATATTCTCCAGAGCTCTGGAAAAAAAAAAAAGCTTCATGCATTGCTACTTTAATTAACATTCCAAGCATACTAATAAAAAAAATTCTTCGGAAAATGTTCTTCACTTTACATATAAAAATATACAGAAGTTACATAATTTTATCCTTCTCTATTTCTCATTATTTTAGTGTCTTTTGGAATTAAATGCAAGCTAAAATACATATAACTAGAGCTTATTAAAACTACATCTTCAGAGTAATCCTGTTATCTAAAGTTTAAATTTAAGGGAGGCAGAATTTTACTTCTATTCATTTAAAATTTTCAGCTGGGGCTCTTTAACAAAAAGATTGATTAACAAGACAGAAATACGCACCATGCAGGAGAAATCTCAATGAATAGTAACTAAAAAAAGATGGCTTAGAACCCTAACTTGTACAACTACTTTAACAAAGAAGAATAAAGTTGTAGAGAAATGACAGGACAGAGAGAAACAGTTTTAGGCTTCCATAGCTGGAAACTTAAAACTCACCCATGTTTTCACATTGTTCTTTTTCCCCAGAGACTTTAGCAAGGATCTCTTTATTTCTGTTGTCTCTGAGTTACAGACCTGTGAAGGCAAATTTTAGGTGTCAACTTGTCTAGATGAAGGAATACCTAGAAAACTGGCAAAGTATTATTTCTGGCTGTAACTGTGAGGTTGTTTCCAGAGGACACTGGTGAACTGAGTGGGGGGGATCTGCCCTCAATGTGGTGTGGCAATATCCAATCGGCTGAGTCCAGATACAACAAATAAGGTAATGGAAAGGTAATCTTCTTTCTCTCTCTCCTCAAGCTGGACAATATAGATTGGCTGTGTTCCCCTCCAAATATCATCTTGAATTCCCATAATCCCCACACGTCATGGGAGGGACCTGATGGGAGGTAATTGAATCACGGGGGTGGTTACCTCCATGCTGTTCTCCTGATGGTAAGTTCTCAAGAGGCCTGCTGGTTTTATAAGGGGCTTTTCCCCCTTTGCTTAGCACTTCTCCTTGCTGCTGCCAGGTGAAGAAGGACGTGTTTGCTTCCCTTTCTGCCATGATTGTTTCCTGAGGTCTCCCCAGCCCTGTGGAACTGTGAGTCAATTAAACTTTTTTCCTTTATAAACAACCCAGTCTGGGATATGACTTTATTAGCAGTGTGGAAATGGACTAATACAGTGGAAACTTCACAGCTGCAGGTTGTCTGTCCTTTGGGCTTCAGGACTTCTATCAGTGGTCCTCCAGATTCCCAGGCCTTCAGTATCAGACTGAGAGTCACACCACCAACTTCCCTGGTTCTGAGGCTTTCAAAAATGGACTGCTGGATGACAGCAGCATCACTGGGTCTCCTGGTTGCTGATGACCTGTCATGGAAATTCTCAGTTTACATGAGCCAATTTCCCTAATATATATTACATATGTATATCCACATCTATATCCATATTTATATCCTATTGATTTTGTGAATGTGGAGAATTCTAATACAGTACCCATGCTAAACTTACAATATTGGAAAAGTTTTGGGATCTTTATAATTTAGGTTTCCCCACCCCCAGCTAGTTATTCCTAGAATCTTGCATACTTCTATGTATTCTGACTTTCCAAGAAGAGCATTTGTTATTCCCACTCAGAAAATTACTTTACCAGACCCCTCTAGTTTTTTCAGAAGAAGGTATGAACTTCTCAAGAATTTGGCAAAAGCAGTTTTCGTAAAAAAAAAAAAAAAAAGGCCTGGACTGTGCATTTAGGGTGAAATATTGGCATTTTCAGCAGGGAATAGATTTAAGAATATCTGTTTTTTAGGGGCAATAAGGTTGTGTGTGTGTGTGTGTGTGTGCACGCGCGTGTGTAGTTTGGGAATAAACAAGTGGGGGATTATGAAATTGAGCAAGAGATGAATAAATACAAGGAGGAGAGAAGGGTTTTGTGAAGAAATGTTCCAGAATAGGTTGTCCGAGCATCCCAGGCTTTGATTTATCAGGCATACAACAATAAGGTTGTTGCTGTTGTCGTTCTAAGCCAATAGAAGAAAGACATATAAAGCTATGCTTTCAATACACTGCTGAATTTAAATAACAAATATATAATGCATGGTATGTTCATTAGAGAAATTAAACTATAATTTGCATGTCTATCTCTATATTTTTATTGGAATATTTGGATTTGAAATATTTAAAATTTTTCAAGTGATCAACAAGAATTCAGATAAAATGAGAATGTACTGCTGTGTAAAATGTTAAATAAGAATCTCAACACAGTCAATTAGAAACCTATGTATATTTATATATTTTTTAATCTACAGGTTAGTTCTACTTTAGGGGATACATTGTATAACTTATTTTACAAATATGCATGTTGTCCACTTAGAAAATGCATTGCTATAAAATCTTCATTTACGTAAGATTTTAAAACAAAGGAACACTCTACCATATCTGGGCTTACCTTTTGGTGTTTCTACCTTAGCTCCTATTTCTATTCTGTCATCCAAAATAAGGTTGATCCATTGACACTAAAATTACTTTTCTTGATTTGGGTTTCTTTGTCTTACAAGGGCCAACATACCTTGCAACTCTTATCCCTCCAGATTAACGGGTTTTCTGGTTTTGCCAGGATGCCTTTTAAATTTATTTCTCTAGAAGGGAATTATTTCTGGATGATTCAATCTTACAAGTTTTTCCAAGTTGCTGCCATGACTTTGGCTCCCTCCCATAATTTTAGGGCTGATGTATGTGTGTTATTTTGCCCATCATTTGTATTTATCTTTATCCATTTTGTCAAATGTTTGAAAAAGATATTGGAAGTTTGTATTCATACTGCAAAAGTTTTTGGATAAATTTTAACAATAATTTAAAGAACAATGTTGAATATGTTATACATATATTCAGTAAGTTACAACGCAGCTGATTTATGAACAAAAAACTTGAAGGGGCTATTTTTTATGTCTTATATAATTAAATATTTCCAAACCATTTAAATTGTTTTTCTTTTGGTATGAGTTTTTCTTAATTTTATTTTCAGGTATGGAATTCTCTAAAATGTTATGTTAAAAGAATCTGAGATACAATGTATGGATTGAATATTTTATTTACATAGTTTTTCATAAAATTTAAACACATAATATTGTCTAGATTTTATGAATGATGATTATTCTTTCCATATGCAGTCTATGCCATTTTCAGTTGTGAAATATTGTAATTTTCTCTCTACTGGAAATTCCTTTTACATGATTCTAGTATTGTATACGCAGTTCTGTTTATCACTTAAAGTGCTATTTTCATTCAACACTATTTGCAGACAACAACAATCAAGTGTTCTTATTCTACTAACTAGATAATTATTACTTAACACTGACCTTTTTTTCATTAAACACCTACTCATTTCGTTAATGTAAATAGCATCGTGAAAATTAAAGATGCAAGTTTCTTCAAGAAATAGCTCAATGAATTAAGACTAAGACAACATAGTATGTCCTATCGAATTATTAAAGTTAATATCTTCAAATTCATAAAATTTAGTATAAATATAATTTTTCAAATGTCACCTTTCCTTTTATTAACATATTATTTGTTTTTCTTATATATTAGTGAAGGTACGATTAAATAACAAGTCAAATCTCATTTGAGAAAGTAACAATTATTTTTTAATGTATGAATTTCCCAGTTTTTCACAATGGAGCAATTTTATAGGATGAAAAAGAGTTTAACTATTAATCCCCCATTTTTAAGTTGGTTAGCTTTTTTTTTTTTCTTTTGAGACAGAGTCTCGCGGCTCTGTTGCCCAGGCTGTTGTGCATTGGTGCTATCTCGGCTCATTGCAAGCTCCGTCTCCTGTGTTCACGCCATTCTCCTGCCTCAGTCTCCCGAGTAGCTGGGACTACAGGCACCTGCCACCACGCCCGGCTAACTTTTTGTATTTTTAGTAGAGACGGGGTTTCACCCTGTTCGCCAGGATGATCTCGATCTCCTGACCTCGTGATCTGCCTGCCTTGGTCTCCCAAAGTGCTGGGATTACAGGCGTGAGCCACCGCTCCCTGCCGGTTAGTTTTTAGCATATTGATTTATCTATCAATGACATGTTGTTTTCTGCACCAAAACATTTTGAACCAGATAATTTCTCCTGTTCTATTTTAATGATTACATACTTTAAAAGTCCTTAGATTCAGATAGTTTATATCCTGACAATGCTAGGTTTTATAAAAGTTATGTATTATAATCAATTCCTATGTGTTAAATGATTTCTAATTTACATTTCTTGTAGTATGAATATTGAAAGAAAATGCATATGGACTTAAAGTTCACATTCAGTTTTCAAATGTAGTATCACAATTTCTTGTTAATCCCTTCTTTTGAATTTGTCAAGTAAGTGTATGTATGTATATACATCCACAGTATACCTGTATGTGTGTGTACATACACACATACACACAGATAATATACATACACATACATACATAAATACATAACACACAGTTCTGGGTTGTTGTTTTTGTTTTTTTAGATCCATACTCTAGCTGCCACTAGTGACTTGCAAGCTGGTTTGTACTTCACAAAGCTTCTCACCCGGCAATCATTAAACCCCAATCACATTGGAGAAGCTTCTATATTTGTTAGCATGGCAAGAAGATGTGTCCGAACTTGTTTTTAAAGTGATCAGTATATTTTTTGGACAATTTCCATCTTCCTCAACATTTGTAGCTTGATTATGAATATTACTAGAATGATACAGAAATATTTTATCCTTAAACACAAGCAGTATTAAAAAGTTGCAATATTTCCCTTATTATAAAAAGGAATATAGGGGCATGCCCAAGATGGCCAAATAGGAACAGCTCCAGCCTCCAGCTCCCAGTGTGAGCATCACAGAAGACAGGTGATTTCTGCATTTTCAACTGAGGTACCGGGTTCATCTCACTGGGGTGTGTTGGACAGTTGGTGCTGGTCCGCGGGTGCAGCCCAACCAGCAAGAGCTGAAGTAGGGTGAGGCATTGCCTCACCTGGGAAGGGCAAGAGGAAAGGGAATTCCTTTTCCTAGCCAAAGGAAATTGAGACACACAATACCTGGAAAATCGGGTAACTCCCACCCTAATGCTGCGCTTTACCAAGGGTCTTAGCAAATAGCACACCAGGAGATTATATCGCATCCCTGGCCCAGAGGGTCCCATGCCGACAGAGTCTCCCTCATTGCTAGCACAGCAGTCTGAGATCTAACTGCAAGGCAGCAGCGAGGCTGGGGGAGGGGCGCCTGCTATTGCTGAGGCTTAAGTAGGTAAACAAAGCCGCTGGGAAGCTCGAATTAGGTGGAGCCCACCACAGCTCAGGGAGGCCTGCCTGCCTCTGTAGACTCCACCTCTAGGGACAGGATATAGCTAAACAAAAAACAGCAGAAACCTTGGCAGAGGTAAATGTCCCTGTCTGACAGTTTTGAAGAGAGCAGTGGATCTCCCAGCATGGAGGTTGCGATCTGAGAATGGACACACTGCCTGCTCAAGTGGGTCTCTGACCCCTGAGTAGCCTAACTGGGAGACATCCCCCACTAGGTGCAGACTGACACCTCACACCTCACACAGCTGGGTACACCCCTGAGAAGGAAGCTTCCAGAGTAAGAATCAGACAGCAATACTTGCTGCTCAGCAATATTCTATCTTCTGCAGCCTCTGCTGCAGATACCCAGGCAAACAGGGTCTGGAGTGGAACTCAAGCAAACTCCAACAGACCTGCAACTGAGGGTCCTGACTGTTACAAGGAAAACTAACAAACAGAAAGGACACCCACAACAAAACCCCATCAGTACATCACCATCATCAAAGACCAAAGACAGATAAAACCACACAGATGGGGAAAAAGCAGTGCAGAAAAGGTGGAAATTCAAAAAATCAGAGCGCATCTCCCCCTCCAAAGGAACACAGCTCATTGCCAGCAATGGAACAAAGTTGGATGGAGAATGACTTTGATGAGCCAAGAGAAGAAGGCTTCAGTCGATCAAACTTCTCAGAGCTAAAGGAGGAATTATGTAACCAGTGCAAAGAAACTAAAAACCTTGAAAAAAGATTTGACGAATGGCCAACTAGAATAACCAATGTAGAGAAGTTCTTAAAAGAACGGATAGAGATGAAAATCATAACACGAGAACTATGTGACAAATGCACAAGCTTCAGTAACTGACTCGATCCACTATAAAAAAGAGTATCAGTGATTGAAGATCAAATGAATGAAGTGAAGCAATAAGTGTAGAGAAAAAGGAGTAAAGAGAAATGAACAAAGCCTCCAAGAAATATGGGATTACGTGAAAAGACAAATCTACGTCTGACTGGTGTGCCTGAAAGTGACAGGGAGAATGGAACTAAGTTGGAAAACACTCTGCAGGATATCATCCAGGAGAACTTCCCCAACCTAGTAAGGCAGGCCAACATTCAAATTCAGGAAATACAGAGAATACCACAAAAATAATCCTCAAGAAGAGCAACTCCAAGACACATAATTGTCAGATTCACCAAAGTTGAAATGAAGGAAAAAATGTTAAGGGCAGCCAGAGAGAAAGGTCAGGTTACCCACAAAGGGAAGCCCATCAGACTTACAGCAGATCTTTCAGCAGAAACTCTCCAAGCCAGAAGAGAGTGGGGGCCAATATTCAACATTCTTAAAGAAAAGAATTTTCAACCCAGAATTTCATATCCAGCCAAACTAAGTTTCATAAGTGAAGGAGAAATAAAATCCTTTACAGACAAGCAAATGCTTAGACATTTTGTCACCACCAGGCCTGCCTTATAACAGATCCTGAAGGAAGCACTAAACATGGAAAGGAACAATGGGTATCAGCCATTGCAAAAACACGCCAAAATGTAAAGTCCATCGATGCTAGGAAGAAACTGCATCAACTAATGAGCAAAATAACCAGCTAATATCAGAATGACAGGATCAGGTTCACACATAACAATATTAACCTTAAATGTAAATGGACTAAATGGTCCAATTAAAAGATACAGACTGGCAAATGGGATAAAGAGTCAAGACCCATCAGTTTGCTGTATTCAGGAGACCCATCTCATATGCAGAGACACACATAGGCTCAAAATAAAGGGATGGAGGAAGATCTACCAAGCAAATGGAGAACAAAAAAAAGCAGGAGTTGCAATCCTAGTCTCTGATAAAACAGACTTTAAACCATCAAAGATCAAAAGAGACAAAGAAGGCCATTACATAATGGTAAAGGAATCAATTCAACAGGAAGAGCTAACTATCCTAAATATCAATGAACCCAATACAGGAACACCCAGATTCATAAAGCATGTCCTTAGAGAATTACAAAGAGACTTAGACTCCCATACAATAATAATGGGAGACTTTAACACCCCACTGTCAACATTAGACAGATCAACAAGACAGAAAGTTAACAAGGATATCCAGGAATTGAACTCAACTCTGCACCAAGCGGACCTAATAGACATCTATAGAACTCTCCACCCCAAATCAACAGAATATACATTCTTCTCAGCACCACATCACACTATTCAAAAATTGACCACATAGTTGGAAGTAAAACACTCCTCAGCAAAAGTGAAAGAACAGAAATTTTAACAAACTGTCTCTCAGACCACAGTGCTATCAAACTAGAACTCAGGACTAAGAAACTCAATCAAAACTGCTCAACTACATGGAAACTGAACAACCTGCTCCTGAATGACTACTGGGTACATAACGAAATGAAGGCAGAAATAAAGATGTTCTTTGAAACCAATGAAAACAAAGATACAACATACCAGAATCTCTGGGACACATTTAAAGCAGTGTGTAGAGGCAAATTTATAGCACTAAATGCCCACAAGCGAAAGCAGGAAAGATCTAAAAGTGACACCCTAACATCACAATTAAAAGAACTACAGAAGCGAGAGCAAATACATTCAAAAGCTAGCAGAAGACAAGAAATAACTAAGATCAGAGCAGAACTGAAGGAGATAGAGACGCAAAAAACCCTCCAAAAAAATCGATGAATACAGGAGCTGGTTTTTTGAAAAGATCAACAAAATTGATAGACCGCTAGCAAGACTAATAAAGAAGAAAAGAGAGAAGAATCAAATAGATGTAATAAAAAATCATAAAGGGGATTTCACCACTGACCCCACAGAAATACAAACTACCATCAGAGAATACTATAAACACCTCTATGCAAATAAACTAGAAAACCTAGAAGAAATGGATAATTTCCTGGACACTTACACTCTCCCAAGACTAAATCAGGAAGAAGTTGAATACCTGAATAGACCAATAGCAGGCTCTGAAATTGAGGCAATAATTAATAGCCTACCAATAGCAGGCTCTGAAATTGAGGCAATAATTAATAGCCTACCAACCAAAGAAAGTCCAGGACCAGACAGATTCACAGTCGAATTCTACCAGAGGTACAAGGAGTTGGTACCATTCCTTCTGAAACTATTCCAATCAATAGAAAAAGAAGGAATCCTCTCTAACTCATTTTACAAGGCCAACATCATCCTGATACCAAAGCCTGGCAGAGACATAACAAAAAAAAGAGGGTTTTAGACCAATATCCCTGATGAACATCAATGCAAAAATCCTCAATAAAATACTGGCCAACCGAATCCAGCAGCACATCAAAAAGCTTATCCACCATGATCAAGTGGGCTTCATCCCTGGGATGCAAGGCTGGTTCAACATACACAAATCAATAATCCAGCATATAAACAGAACCAAAGACAAAAACTACATGATTATCTCAATAGATGCAGAAAAGGCCTTTGACAAAATTCAACAGCCCTTCATGCTAAAAACTCTCTGTGCTGAGAGAAATGCTGTGGTGAGAGAAACTATCTCACATAGTTCATATTATTCCCTTGCCACCCCCATCAGAGCAGGAGATGGTACATACTTCTGTGAGCCTTGAGGATAAGTCACATTACTGGCTCCCTTACAGACATTCCCCAGCATCAGCCTGCAGCTGAACCCAGAGTAGCAACAGCATTCACAGTCTGGTTTTCAGGAACTACTACTTTCAGGGGAAGAGGAAGTGTACCATATCAAGGGAACATCCCACTGGTGGGAAGTTTCTTTCAGCAGAAGCACAGTAGCAGTGCTGGATTCAATAAATAAATAAAGCCTGCAGCTTTATCTCAACAGAGAGGCAGACCTGCTGCTTATCAAGGGTCTTGGAGAAGGGTACTCCTTTCCCCCCTCATTCCCCAGTGCAAAAACAGCTGGGGCCTCTCCCGTGGAAGCTCAGTGTGGATGCACCTATAGACAGCCTTTCAGAAACACTTCAGGGTAACTATATCCTCATAGGTGGAGCAACCTGCAGGTTCAGGTTGGCACAAGAAGTAGAGTCATGGCTGGGCGTGGTGGCTCATGCCTGTAATTCCAGCACTTAGGGAAGCCAAGGCAGGTGGACTGTCTGATGACAGGAGTTGGAGACCAGCCTCGCCAACATGGCAAAATCCTGCCTCTACTAAAAAAATATAAAAATTAGCCAGGTGTAATGGCGGGTGCCTGTAGTCCCAGCTACTTGGGAGGTTGTGGCAGGAGAATTTCTTGAACCCAGGAGGCAGAGGTTGCAGTGAGCTGAGATCACACCAGTGCACACCAGCCTAGGTGACAGAGTAAGACACCGTCTAAAAAAAAAAAAAAAAAAAAAAAAGGTAGAATCACATTTCCTGTCTACTTGGAAGATCAACATTCCTGCAAGTGAATAAAGAAAACAAAAAGGGTCTCCGTGATCTGAATAGCCAGAACGCTGTGTCAGGAATGCCATCTGAGAGGTAAACCCTCTTCCTGCTAGCCTGAGAGAGGAGCAGAGGTGGCTTTTACTCTTCCCCTGATAAGACCTCAGTGTGTTTCACTGAACGCTTCCAGCCGCCTCTGCTTTGTCAAGGCTGTGACCTCTGCCCACCAGTGGGCATTGCATTTACCTACCTACTTTAGCCACAACTGGTTTCTACCCCAGGACATTGTCCCTGCCGGCCTGAAGTCTGAAATATCCAACTCAGTCAATAAAAGGCTGAATAAATAAATAAATAAATAAACAAACAAATAGCCCAACATGGGGAAATGAGGTAAACTTCAGGAGACCTCTACCATTCCAACCCAATAGGAGATAGTAAACTTTCTGACACACAGAGCACATTGCTACTACAACCAGTATCTGACAAAGTCATCATACAAAGACTCTCTATAACCAAAGACATCATATGAAGACTTCATCCTTGAAAGCACCAAGAGCTGAATTAGGCTACCATAAACTGTAAACATTAAAGTCACATATTTAATGGGAAGAAGAAGAAATCTTTTAAAAAGTCAAATAAAAAATAAATTCAAGAATAATTAGAATAGTCTACCAAATGAGAATAAATTGGAAAAATAATTTTGGTAATATGACAAAACAAGGTTATATAACACCCCCAAAAGATCAGATTAATCCTCTAGCAATGGATTCAAACCAAGATAAAACACTCAAAATACCAGATAAAAATTCAAAAGGTTGACTATTAAGCTACCGAATGAGGTACCAGAGAAAGGGGAAAACCAAATAAATACATTTAAAAAACAATTCTCGATATGAATGAAAACACTTTTGAAAGACATAAATATTTTAAAGAAAAGCCACTCAGAACTTCTTAAATGAAAGACACATTTAGGAAATCACAAAATGCCATGAAAAGGTTTAACAGTAGACTAGAAAAAGTAAAAGGAAGAATTTCTGAGCTCAGAGACAAGGCTTTTGAATCAACCCAGTTAGACAAAAATAAAGAATAAAAAGAAACAAAGAAAGTCTACAAGAAACAAAGGATTATGTAAAGTGGCCAAACCTAAGAATAATTGATGTTCCTGAGGGAGAAGAAAAAGCAAAACGTTTTGAAAACTTATTTGAGGGAATAATTAAGTAAAACTTCCCTGGCCTTGCTAGACATTTACATATACAAATATAAGAAGCTCAATGTACTCCCGGGAGATTAATCACAAAAAAATACTTTAGCAAGGAATATAGTCATCAGACTATCTAAAGTCAATGTGAAAAAAAGAATACTGAGAGGAGTGAGACAAAAGCACCAGGTAATCTATAAAGGAAAACCTGTCAGACTAACAGCAGACTTGTTACCAAAAAACCCTGCAAGCCAGAAGAGGCCAGGTTCCTATCTTTAGCCTCCTTAAACAGGATAACTCTTAGCCAATAAGACATGAAGGAAAAAGAGAGTCATTTTCTAACAAACAAATGCTGAGGGAATTTATGACTACTACAGCAGCCCTACAGGAAATGCTAAAGAGAGTTCTAAATCCTGAAGCAAAGAATATTCACCAATACAGACTCTCTTGAAGGCATAAAACTCACAGGGCCTACAAAATAATAACACAGTGAAGAAACCAAAGTATCTGGGTAACAATTAACATAATGACTGGAACAGTTCCTAAATCTCAGTATTAATGCTGAATGTGAATGGCCTAAATGTTCCCGTTAAAAGATACAGATTGGCAGAATGGATTTAAAAAAAAAAAAATCACAAGCCAAATACCTGCTATCTTCAAGAGACTCACCTAACATGTTAGGATTTATATAAACCCAAAATAAATGGGTAGAAAAAGATATGCCAGGTAAATGGCTTATCTTTATAGTCCAGAACTATGATCTAGAACAAATGGACCTAAGAGGTATTTTCAGAACATTCTACCCAAGAACTAAAGAATATACATCCTTCCCATCAGCATATGGAACATTCTCCAAGATAGACCATATGAAAGGCCACAATACAAGTCTCAATAAATCTAAAAATATCAAAATCATATCAAGTATCTTCTCAGACCACAGTGGAATGAAATGGGAATCAACTACAAAAGGAACCCTCAAACCTATAGAAGTACATGGAAATTAAGCAACTTGCTCCTGAATGATTTTTGGGTCAATGATAACTTCAGGATCGAAATTTAAAAATTCATTGAAATGAATAACAATAGAGATATAAGCTATCACAAATTTACAACTTAATGTCACATCTGAAGAAACTTGAGAAACAAGAACAAACTAAACCCAAAGCTAGCAGAAGGAAATTAATAACAAAGAGCAGAAATAAATGAAATTGAAACAAAAAAGTACAAAAACAATGAAACAAAAGTTGATTCTTTGAAAAGATAGACAAAATTGATAAACAATTAGCTAGATTAACCAAGAAAAGAAGGGAATATTGAAATAAATTCAATTATAAATGAAATTAGAGACATTACAATTTATGACACAGGAATGCAAAAGATCATTTGAGACTACTATGAACACCTCTATGCAAACAAATTAGAAAATCTAGAGGAAATGGATAAATTCCTGCAAACATGCAACCCTCCTGGATGAAGTCAGAAAGAAATAGAAACTATGAACAAATGAATAACACGCAGTGAGACTGAATCAGTAATTTTAAAATTGCCAAGGAAAAGAAAAGGCCTAGGGCCAGATGGATTCAGAGGTGAATTCCACCCAAGATTAAAAGAAGAATTTGTCCTGTTTCTACTGAAACTATTTGAGAAGATTCAGAAAAAAGGAATCCTTCCCAACTCATTTTATAAAGCCAGTTTCACCCTGATACTAAAACCAGGAAAGGACATCATAACAACAACAAAAAACTACAGACCAATATCCCTGATGAACATAGATGCAAAATTCCTCAACAAAATTCTAGCAGCAGCTCAAAAAGATAATATATCATGATCAAGTGGGTTTTATCCAAGGACTGCAGGGATGGCTTAACATACGCAAATAAATAAATGTGTTAGATCACATAAAAAGTATTTAAAACAAAATCCATAGGAACACCTCAATAGATGCAGAAAAACATTCAATAAAATCCAGCATCCATGTATAATAAAAACACTCAATAAACTAGGAACAGAAAGGACTTACCTCAAAATAATAAAAGCCATATATGACAAACCCAAAGCCAAATTTTCCTCATATTACTGAATGGGAAAAAGTTCAAAGCATGTCCCCTTTAGAAACAGAACAAGACAAGGATGCCCACTTTTACCACTTCTAGTCAGTATATCCTATCCACAGCAGTCAGGCAACAGAAAGAAATAATGGGTATCCAAATTCGAAGTCAAATTATCACTATTTACCCATGATGTAATTGTATAGCTAGAAAACCCTAAAGATTCCTTCAGAAGACACCTAGATTTGATGAACAAATTCGGTAAAGCCTCATATTAGAAAATCAATGTGCACAAATCAGTAGCATGGCTATATACTAACAGTGACCAGGCTGAGAATCAAATTAAGGGCTCAATCCATTTTACAAGAGCTGCAAGTTAAAAAATAGAAAATTAAAAAAAAAAAAAAAAACCTAGTAGTATACTTAACCCAGGAGGTTAAACATGTCTACAAGGAGAACTGAAAAACACTGCTGAAAGAAATCACAGATGACACAGACCATTGGAAACACATCCTATGCTCATGAATTGGAAGAATTAATATTATGAAAATTATTGTACTGCCCATAGCAATTTACAGATTCAATGCAATTCCTTTCAAGATACCAATATCGTTTTTCACAAATAGCAAAAACAATTTTAAAATTCATGTAGAAACAAAAGAGAGCCTGAATAGCCAAAGAAATTCTAAAAACAAACAAACAAACAAAAACAAATCTGGAGGCATCACATTACTTGACTTCAAATTATAGTACAAAGATATAGTTATCCAAACAGCATGGTACTGGTATAAAAGCAGGGGCATAGACAAATGGAACAGAATAGGGAATCCAGAAATAAAGCCAAATACTCAAAACCAACTGACCTTTGATAAAGCATACACAAACATAAATTGGGGAAATGACACCCTATTTAATAAAGCATGCTGGGAAAATTGACTAGTCACATGTAAAAGAATTAAACCAGATCCTTGCCTCTAACCATACATAAAAATCAGCTCAAGATGGATCAAATACTTAAATCTAAGACAGAAAACCATTGAAATTCTAGAAGATAACCTAAGAAAACTCTTCTAGATACTGCGCTAGGCAAAGAATTCATGACTGAGAACCCAGAAGCAAATGCAACAAATAGCAAAATAAATAAATAGGACCTAATTTAACTAGTATAGTAAAAGTAACAATCATCTGAGTAAACAGATAACCCACAAAATGGGAGAAAATATTCACAAACTATGCATCTAACAAAGAACTAATATCCAGAATCTAAAAGAAACTCAAACAAATTACAAAACAATTAATAATTTTATCTAAAGGTGGTCAATGATATGAACAAACACTTCTCAAAAGATATACAAATGGCCAACAAATATGAAAAAATGCTCAACATCACTAATCACTGGGGAAATACAAATTTAAACTACAAAATGATATCATTTTACTTTTGCAAGAATGACCGTTATCAAAAAGTCAAAAAAGAATAGTTGTTGACATGGATGTGGTGAAACGGGATCACTTGTACACTGCTGGTGGTAATGTCAGTTTGTACAACCTGTATGGAAAACAGTATAGAGACTTAAAATTTTTTTTTTTTCCCGTAACAGAGTCTTGCTCCATTGCCCAGGCTGGAGTGCAGTGATGATTACAGCTCACTGTAGCTTCAACCTCCTGGGGTCAAGCATTTCTCCTGCCTCAGTCTCCCAAGTAGCTGGGGCTAGAGACACATGCCACCACACCCAGCTAATTTCTTTGTTTGTTTTTAGAGATGTGGTTTCCCATGTTGTCCAGACTGGTCTAGAACTCCTGGGCCCAAGCAATCCATCCACCTTGGCCTCCCAAAGTGCTTGGATTACAGGCTTGAGCCACCATACCCAGCTGAGATTTCTTAAAAAATGAAAAGTAGATCTACCATTCAATGTAACTATCCCACTACTGAGTATATGGGGAAAAGAAAAATTAATCCAACTCCAGATGAGCATTCTATTCCTTGTGAAGAAGATAATTTTTACAAAAGATAAAACTTCACATTTTGAAAAAAAAATTTCCGTATTTCTATTACATTATCAATAGAATATTATTTTTGCTTAAAAACCCTGATTTTTTTTTTCTGTTCTGTGGTAATATCTTTCATTATATAATTATATTATTAAATAGTTCAATATTTATCACAGGAGTACATTGCCTAACTTAACATGTAACATTTTCACTTTACAACTCTTCAGGTATTTATTTTAGGGGTATTAGGTACTTCCTTTTGTATACAACAGGGTACAAGGTAAAAATATTATTTTTGAAATGCTAATTTCCAAAAATAAATTAATTTGAAGTAAATTTATGATTTAGAATACTTTGGTACCATGATGGCTAACTTTTCTCCGATTTTCACATGGAACATACTTGTCTTAAATTCTAATTTTAGTACAAATAATTGAGACATCAACAGGATGATTTTTAATCTAACTTCATATATATTGAAATACACAAAAATCCATTGATTATTTTAAAACATATTTTTGTCATATAAGCATTTTAGTGCTTAATATTCTGAAATGACACCAAAACTTTCAAAGTTTATGATGATAATTATATATTATAAAAATATTAAATTTACTATTTGAGCTTTTAAAATAAGATTTTTAATCTCACAGTGGTAAATTTCAAACTTAGATCTTAGTGGTTATCTAATTTAGAAACATACATAGAAAATGACAGCTATGTGAGGTTACTGACATGTTAATTAGTTTCATTTTAATAATAATTTCACAATGTCTACATATATCAAACTATCATGTTATAATCATTAATATATATAATTTTGTCTATTATAGTTTATTTATTTATTATTTTTTTGAAACGGAGTCTCACTCTGTCTCCCAGGCTGGAGCGCAGTGGCGTGATCTCAGCTCACTGCAAGCTACACCTCCTGAGTTCATGCCATTCTCCTTCCTCAGCCTCCCCAGCAGCTGGGACTACAGGTGCCTGCCACCACACCCCGCTAATTTTTGTGTATTTTTAGTAGAGACAGGGTTTCACCGGTTAGCCAGGATGGTTTCGATCTCCTGACCTGTGATCTGCCCACCTCGGCCTCCCAAAGTGCTGGGATTACAGGCGTGAGCCACGGCACCTGGCCTATTATACTTCGTTAAGCTGAGAGAGAGTAAGAAGAAAATTAAGAGCTACAAAAATAAATAAATAAATAAATAAAAAGTAAAATAGCCAAACAATGAACAAAGATATGCAGGATACATATTTAAGTTAAAACATAAGTAAACAACCCAACAAATATTAACAAATCATCTGTTATATTCCACATATGATACTCAGCACTTACATCATGCCTAATAATTGGGAAATATAATTTCTCTCATAAGTATCTTAAAATAAAGTTTCAAAAACATAGCTGGATACATAACACAGCAACATAACGTGCTAAGGATTTTCAAAAGAAATTTTTCGGTAGAATAATACCAAACAAATAAGAGAAATGAGTTTATCTAATTATAGTTGATGGTTCATAATGAAGTGGAGACTGAGACATTAAAGATTTGTGATTTGTGTTTAACAAAAAATGAAAATAAGTAAAGCCAACAGATACAATTATTTTGGTTAACTTCATTATTATACATGCATGCAAATTTTTTTATGAAATGACACAAAGAAATTCTCTAAAATATTTTGTGTTACTATTGCTGGATTTTTATTGTCTGGTTCATTCATATTGCACAATGTGCAAATGCCCATGCTTCCTAAAGATTAAAGAAAGGAATGAACATTATAAGCTTACGGATATCACCAACTTGACTAGAGGAAGTTAGATCTGGTATCCATTATCCTTGAAATCAGCAATGGCAATAAAACTCCATTTAGTGGGCCATCAGGGTGCATAAACTGCAGGCTTGATTTGAATGTAATAGCTGAATGCTGCCACTCATGACTGGCTAGCTGAGAAAGTTTTTCCCAATTATTTTCAATAACCTGAAAGTAATGTCATCCTGCAATTTAAGTGAATGGATACTCTGTTTCTTACTTATCAAGTTATGGTAAAGTTTTATCTTATTGTGACATCTCCTCAGTACATACTTGCAATTTCCCAGGGAATGAAACACTATTTTCTTTTAAGTAAAATGACTAAAATAATCTCAAAAATTTTAGGAGTTTAGCAATGTGAGAAAGAATATTGTCTGAAAATCATTTCATAGTAAAGCTTCTCCTACATTTGCAGATAACTTTACGTATATTAAATCAATAACATGCTTCTGAACACCAAGTGTTAAAATTATCACATATTTGATCAAACTGACTTCAAAATGTTCAAATTCTGTTAAGTCTAATCTTAGAAAAGTATTTTTATTTGTAAATGTTTTAAACAATCAGCACAAGATTCTACCTATTTTAAATTTAATTTGATGGAGGATTACTTTCTCTTTTATCTTCTTTTATAAAAATCACTTTCTAAAGTGACTATCACCATGGTCACAGTTATATTCTGCAATATGAGCAAAAACATGTTTTAACTTAGAAGTATGTGTCCAGTACTATCTGTAAAGTAATTAAGTATAGACAATCTTACTAGTAACTTGTTTGTACTCCCCAGGTTTTTCTCTAATGATGAACAACAGGGTGTGATTTCACTGGAATATGTTGATTCCAATATTCTCTTACCCGATAAACATGACATGCTATAAATTTGATTGTGTAAAGTTGGAATAGTTCTACACTTTATCTCATTATTTCTTTTTCCTGTAGCTACTCTACTGAAATAAAACCTTCAGTTTTTATATGCCCAACTTTTCCATCACTCAAAATCAACTTAAAACTATAAATCTCCTATTTACCTTTGCAAGTTTGAGGAAGAGTCAGAAGCTGTTTACAACTAAGATGACCTTGAGTTAAACGTTTTTAAACATTTAATTATTAAATTATTAAATTTTTACACAAAATTCCACACATATATACCTACACATACTGGACCTTTAGTAATTACTTAAATAGTTATTTGAAATAAAATCTTAGAAAATGGATTATTCAAGTATACAAGTAAATTCCACAGAAGTTAATCATCTATGCGTCAGGGTTATTACATAACCATAATTATGATTTTCCTTGAAAAATGCTTCAGGGTTAAAATAGCCAATATTTTGAAAAACATAATTTTTAAAAATCCTCAGAGTAATAAAACATCTATGGATCTTCTTTCTCTAAAAATTGAAATGCACTTAAATTACAGAATCTCATAATTCATGTACAAAAAATATTCTTAACTATGAAGATTAAATGTTTGTTAAGGGGAAGAATTGTTGGTGGTGGAATAACCACAATAATCTACTTACCTTAAATTACAGGCTTGAGAAGAGATGAAACAGCATCTCGTGAAAGGTAATTCATGTTCAAATATCCATTCTGGGCAAGCCCAGCGCTCATCTACTTTCCCAGCTGTGATTGTGATGTCAGTGGCTGCTGCCATCGCGCTGACTGCTGCAGGGAGACGCGGTTGGGGCTGCACACTCCGTGGAGCCAGTGGAAGTCCCATCCCTTCTGAGTTGGGGCAGGAGCTCCCTGGATGCCTCTGAAGCCATCCAAACTATGGATATCGACCCAGGTCTCCTCCTCTATGGAGCAGGCAGGAGCCCCACCCTCCTGGATGGGATTGCAGTTGCCCAAACTGTGCCTGTGGATCGGCGCCTCCCTAAGCTCTCAGTGGGGCGCCAGGAGAGGGCAGGGTCTGCCCTCCCAGGTGCAGCTGCAGCTGCCTCTCCTGGCTGTAGACCTGGGCCTCCAGCTCTAAAGAGCAGGCAGGAGCCCCGCCCAAACTGCTGCTGCGGATCTGAGCCTCCCTGTGCTCTTCAGGGTGGCTAAGAGCAGGCAGGATATTCCCTCTAGGGTGCAGCTGCAGACGGGGGCCTCCCACTCCACGGAGCAGGAAGGAGCCAGGGACAAACTGGAGACCCGTCCCTTCCAAGCTGACAGTGAGAGGTGACAATATGCTAGCAGCCCTCGCTCTCCGTGCCTCCTTGGCCTCGGCGTCCACTCTGGTGGGGTTTGAGGAGCCCTTCAGCCCACCACGGCACTGTGGGGGCCCCTCTCTGGGCTGGCTGAGGCCAGAGCCAGCTCCCTCTGCTTGCAGGGAGGTGTGGAGGGAGAGGCCCTGCACTGGGAGCGGCTGGCGGGTGCCACAGACCCAGGGCAGTGAGGAGCTTAGTATCCGGGCCAGCAGCTGCCGAGATTGCGCCTGGTTCCGCAGCACTGCCGGCCCCCATGCACCGCGCTGGAATTCTCTCCGGGCCTCAGCCGCCTCCCGGCGGGGCAGGGTTCCGGACCTGCAGCCCGCCATGTCCCAGCCCCGCCTCAGTGGTGGGCTCCTGCCCAGCGGAGCCTCCCTTATGAGCGCCACCCCCTGCTCCAGGGCGCTCATTCCCATCAACCGCCCACGGAGTGAGGAGTGCGGGTGCACAGCGCTGGCGTGGCAGGCAGCTCTGCCCTCCGCCTTGGGGCGGGATCCACTACGTGAAGCCGGCTGGGTTCCTGAGTCTAGTGGCGATTTGAAGAACTTTTATGTCTAGCTAAGGGATTGTAAATACACCAATCAGCACCCTGTGTCTAGCTCAGGGTTTGTAAATACACCAATCACTACTCTGTATCTAGCTAACCTAGTGGAGACTTGGAGAACTTTTCTGTCCAGCACTGTGTCTAGCTAAAGAATTGTAAACTCACCAATCAGCATTCTGTGTCTAGCTCAGGGATTGTAAACGCCCAATCAGCATTCTGTCAAAATGGACCAGTCACTGCTCTGTAAAACGGACCAATCAGCTCTCTGTAAAACGGACCAATCAGCAGGATGTGTGTGGGGTCAGATAAAGGAATAAAAGCAGACTGCCCCTGCCAGGCAAAGGGGACCCCTCCAGTTCTCCATCCATGCTGTGGAAGCTTTGTACTTTTGTGCTTTGCAGTGAGTTTTGCTCCTGTTCAGTCTTTGGGTCCAGGCAACCTTTATGAGCTGTAACACTCCCTGTGGAGGTCGGCAGCTTCACTCCTGAGGCCAGCAAGACCACGAACTCACCAGGAGGAATGAAGGACTACGGACTGGAAAGAAAAGCTCCACACGCGCCGCCTTAATAGGGTAACACTCACTGCGAAGGTCAGTAGCTTCACTCCTGAGGCCAGCGAGACCATGAACCCACCAGAAGAAAGAAACTCCGAACACCAGAAGGAACAAATTTGAGACACACTATCTTTAAGAACTGCAACACTCACTGTGAGGGTCTGCGACTTCATTCTTGAAGTCAGAGAGACCAAGAACCCACTGATTCTGGATGAAACAGGCGGGGAGCATCCCAGGTGCAGCTGCTCCTGCCCTACCAGGTGCAGGACCTGGGCGTCTCTGTAGCCTTCACTCTCAGGGTCGTGGAAGGCCCGGCTCCCTGCAGGCTTGAGGATGTCTGCTGTCCCTGCCTGGTCTCTCTCCGCTCCAGGAACCTGCTCCAACCTCAAAGTGGGATAGAGGCTGAGCCGCGGAGCCATGAATGGCAGCTAAAGGCAAACAGATTCCTGGGCAGAAGTGTGCAGGTTCCCAAGAAGTCCTCACTTGCAGGGCAGGGAGACCCTGAAGGCTGGGGACTCGGCTGCCTGTCGCCCAGACTGGAGTGGGGATTTCAGGGTGCCGCCTCTGGGCCCACACATGGCCGTCCATGGACCAATGGATGTGCACTTCCTCCCCTTCAGGTTTATAAAATGCTGGGCTCAGGCAGAGCAGGGCAGAGGACAGCCAGAGGATGAAGACAGGAGCACCAGCTGCAGAGAGGAGCTACTCCGTCTACTGATAGCTGGAGATGACGGAACAACCAGCTGCAGAGAGGAGCGCAAAGACCACCTGTTGACAGAGAGGAGCCACCCTCTCATGGCCTCCTTTCTGCTGAGAAGTTGGGACAACCAGTTGCAGAGAGAAGCTACTCTCTCCAGGGTCTCCTCTCTGCTGAGAAATGAATACTTGATGGATGACCTACAGAGAGGAGCACTATGGGTCTCCTCTGAGTTGTTGTAACACTTGATAAACCTCATCTTCATTTTGTTCTCCCTTCACTTGTCTGCCTACTTCATTCTTCCTGGGTGCAGGTCAAGAATTGTGCAAAGGCACTGCGGCCACAGAAGTTTCTGGACAGTAAATTGATACCCCAAACATCCCATAAGAATTCCAGGAGCCAGACCTGTGCACTGGAATAAAATAGGGGTAAGTAACTCATGGGCGGCGAACTGAGGAGCCGTTATAAACAGTAAACAGTCTGAAATGGAGATTTACATGCAGGAAGTTATTGGCGGGAGTGCTGTCTGAGAAAATAAAAATGTAAGGGGATTAGGATTAGGCAGAGGCAAAAATTTAAGTGAATACACTAAAAATGGAGGTCTCAGAAAATTCTTCAGGGAGTTTTGCTGAGTTATTTCAATTAGAGAGTCAGGTATGGATCTTTGAATTCCACATACATTGCCCTTTGGACACAGTCTGCCCTGCTTAGGAATGCAAGGTTAAGTGAGACGCTGTTTTCTTCAATGTGCAATATAAACTTCTACAAGTCTCTAATGTTTCTCTGAGTCTTGTGAGTGAGACACTAATTTTAATTTGTTTTGGACTATCTTTCCAAGGATGTTACCATAGTAAACAACATTTTTGGAAGATAGAGATCGTATCTGCCTGTGGAGTAATGAGCAAATATACTTACTGCCTAGTATAGTAAAGGGAATACTTCCAGCTAGAGCCAAAACCAAGCATGCTAATGGCTATTATAAAAGATTCAATTGTTAAGAGTCCTTTTATGCGATGTAACTCAATATATGTACATATATTATCTGTACTGCTTTATGTCACACTTTAAAAGTTGCTGTTGATATTTTGATTCCTGCTGTTACAATGAGTAATAATGTATCCTTTGTGTCTGAACCAGGAATCTTATGCCTTCTATCATCAACTATTAAATTGTGGCAGGTTAGCTTGCTAACTTGAAAATAGAGTACAATTTCATATTTTTCAGGGTTCTTGACGGTAATTAGCAGCAAGGATATTTTTAGTAATTGAATGAAGAAGTGTGTTGATCCTGGAAGGAAGACCCATGCGGTGCACCTTGGAATCCATCAAAACAGCCATGAGCAAATCTAGTAGTAAAGATTAAGGAAAGAATCAAAATTTGTAATCGAGACTGATGGTATAAAGAAAACACCGATACAGAGAAATTCACCTCCATGATCCAGTCACCTCCCACCAGGCCCCTCCTCCAACACTGAACATTACAATTGGACATGAGATTTGACTGGGGACACAAATTCAAACCATATTACTTACACATAATCAAATACTCATTCGAGTGCTAAGAAGAGAATAATATCTTCTGAAAGCCTGAACGATAGGTTTTTTCACCACAAAGGTATAACATATCAAAAATAATTATATAGATAAAAAGGAATGTCAGAAAAAGAATTAGGTGTAGAAAAATATATTGACACTTCTATAGAACTATTTTATAATCTATTTTTCTATTTGGAGTAACTGATTTGGGTTGGGTGGGTTTTTTAAATAAATATTGTAAAAAGTTAAGATATTACTTAGTGGCCGGACACAGTGGCTCACGCCTGTAATCCCAGCACTTTCAGAGAGGCCGAGGCAGATGGATCACCTGAGGTCGGGAGTTCAAGACCAGCCTGATCAACATGGAGAAACCCTGTCTCTACCAAAAATACAAAATTAGGCATGGTGGCGCAGGCCTGTAATCCCAGCTACTCAGGGAGGCTGAGGCAGGAGAATCCCTTGAACCCTGGAGTCAGAGGTTGCGTTGAGCCAAGTTCGCGCCATGCACTCCAGCCTGGGCAACAAGAGTGAAACTCTGTCAAAAAAAAAAAAAAATTACTTAGTATTTGTATATATAAAGAGAAGGGTTATATGCATTAATATTTCCCAAATAATAAAAAAAAAAGTATTTAAATGAACCTTGAACTTAAATTGTGGAAAAAAATAGATAATCTGAGAAATAGGATATTGAACCTGAGAAAAGCTAATTATCATTTCTGTAGTGAAAATAAGTTTGTAATTACCCAACAAAAATTGTAAGGGAAATATTTTATTTCTAAAATCCTGTGGTAGTTAATTTTTGCTGTGAACTCAACTGGGTCACACGATGTTCAGACTTTTCATCAAATATTCTAGTGTTATGAGGATGTTTCTGGATGAAATTAACATTTGAATTGGTGGAAGAAGATTGTCCTTCCTAATGTGGGTGAACCTTATGCCATCAGTTGAACAGCTGAGTAGAACAAAAAGGCTGAGTAAGAGAGAACTCTTCCTACCTGACTCTCTAATCTGAGAAAGCAGTGTTCTGCCCTTAAGTGGAACTTACATCATCCACTCTTGTCCTCAGGTCTTTGTATTCAAACTGGAATTGCACCGCTGATTCTCCTGGGGCTCCTATTTGCTGATGGCGTATCTGGAGATTTCATAGACTCAGGAATTATGTGAGTAATCCATCTCTTTATAATAAATTATACGTGTGCATCTATATGTAAGTATATATACAAATGATATGTAATATGTAAATTAAATTATATTCATATATAATAGAATACATAATATATATTATATATCTTAATAGGCTATACTATATATACACACTTACGTGTGTGTATATATATGTATGTGTGTGTGTATATATACATATATATTTTTATTATTGATTTCATTTCTTTGGAAAACCCTAACAGGCATACCTCAGAGGTATTGCAAGTTTGGTTCCAGACTCCCACAATACAACTAATGTAGTAGTAAAGGAAATCACACACATTTTTTGGTTTTCCAATGCATATATGTTAGGTTGACATTATACTGCAGTCTGTTAAGTTTGCAATAGCATTATGTCTACAAAAACAATGTACATACTTTAATTAAAAATACTTCATTGCCAAAAATACTAATGTTCATCTTATACCTTCACCAAGTCAAAATCTTTTTGGTGGTGGAGGGTCTTGCCTCTATGTTGACAGCTGCTGACTGATCAAGGTGATATTTGCTGAAGGCTGGGGTGTCTGTTGCAATTTTTGACAACAAGAGAACAATGAAGTGTGTTGCTTCAATTGGCTCTTTCTTTCTTGAAAGATTTCTCTGTAGCATGTGATGCTGTTTGATGGCATTTTATCCATATTTTGAGACTGGGGTCAATCCACTCAAACCCTACTGCTCTCTTATCAAATAAGTTTCTGTTATATTCTAAATATTTTATTGCCATTGCAACAATGTTTCTAGTATCTTCATCAGGAGTATATTCCATCTCAAGAAACCACTTTCTTTGGTCATCCACAAAAAGCAATTCCTCATCCATTAAAACTTTATTAGGAAATTGAAGCAATTCAGTCACATCTTCACGTTTCACTTCTAATTCTAGCTCTATTGCTATTTCCACCACATCTTCATGACTTCTTGTAGTGAAATCTTGAACCTCTCAAGGTCATTCATGAGAGGTGAAAGCAACTTCTTTCAAATTCTCGTGTATGTTGCTATTTTGACCTCCTCCCATGAATCATGAATGTCCTTAATGTCAATCTGTTCCAGAAGGTCAATCTGTTCCAGAAGGTTTTCAATTTCGTTTCCCATCAGAGGAATCACTATCTATGGCAGCTATATTCTAAAAAAATGTATTTGTTAAATAACAGAACTTGAAAGTTGAAATTACCCCTTGAGCCATGGGCTGCAGAATAAATGCTGTGTTAGAAGGCATAAAAAAGAGAATGAAAAAATGTATAAATACTTTTTATCTGAGGAATGTTTGACTTCTACATTTTAAGGCCCAAAGAGGCACTAAAATCAGACAACAGCCATGTCCTACTTCCCATATTGAAACTGCTTGTTAATGCTCCAAGTAATTACAAATTAAGCTAAGAATGCCACATGCCAGATACTGCAACCCACACTTTACAGCTCAACAATGTTTGGCCAATCATGAATCAATGTTATTTCTGTAAACCAATGAGAATTCCTGACAAACAAATTTATATCAGCCTACTCTATATTTCTTCCTTTACCTTTAGTTATATTTTATTTATTTATTCTTTGGGGGACAGAGTATTGCCTTGTTTCCAAATCTGGAGTGCAGTGGCATGAACATGGCTTACTATAGACTCAGCCTCCCTGTTTCAAATGAACCTCCTGCCTCAGCCTCCCAAATAGCTTTGACTGCAGGCATGCACCCCCACACCCAGCTAATTTTTAATTTTTTTATAGAGATGGAGTCTCATCATGCCCGGGCTGGTCTCAAACATCTGGGCTCAAGTAATCTTCTCACGTTGGCCTCCCAAAGTGCTGAGATTACAGGCATGATTCTCCACGCCTTGCCTCTTTTGCCTTTAAAAACCTGGTTGTAACGAAAGACAAATGGAACACTCTCCACGACAACCTGAAAGTGTGTCCAGGTAACTGTCCTCAACCTTGGCCCTTATAAACTCTCTATATTAATTTTTACCCCGGCTTCTTCCCTTAGATGTGTAAAGACAATATTAATCTCTCTGTACATCTCCACCAGAGTTCTTGTGTGATCAGGTGCCTTGTCAGTGAGCAGTAATATTTTGAAAGGAACTTTTGTTTTTTTTCTGAAAATTGGAATTTAAAAGTAAGCTTAACATTCAGTAAACCATTATGTAACAGATGTGCTGTCATCCAAGCTGTGTTGTCTCATAGGCAGAGTAGATTTGGCATAAATTCTTAAGGACCCTAAGATTTTCACAATTGAGCATTTAGCTTTAACTTAATATGACAAGTTTCATTAGCTCTAATAAGAGAGTCAACCTGTTCTTTGAAGCTTTGAAGCCAGGCATTGACTTTTCCTCTTTTAACTATGAAAGCTCTAGATGATATCTACTTCCAACATAAAGCTGGTTAATCTCCATTGAAAATCTGTTGTTTAGTGGAAAGACCTTCAATAGTAATCTTCTTAGCTCGACCTTCTGATAATTTGTTGAAGATTCTACACCAGCACTCGCTCCTTCACCTTGCACTTTTATGTTATGGAAGTTTCTTTCCTTAAACCTCATGGACCAACCTCTGTTAGTTTCTACCCATTCTTCTGCAGTATTCTCAGTTCTCAGCCTTCACAGAATTGAAGAGAGTCGGGGATTTGCTCTGAACTTGACTTGGCTTAAGGGAATGTTGTAGTTGGTTTGATCTTCTATTCAGACCAGCAAAATTTTCTCCACATGAATAAAAATCTGTTTTATATAAAGGTTCTACATAACTTAAAGTCACAATGAGATTAAACTAAATGCTTTTATTTAATATTAGATACTTTCATATCATTCATGTTTTCACTGAGTAGTACTTTTAATTTCCTTGAATAACTTTTCCTTTGTATTTACAACTTTTCCGTTTAATGCAAGAGACCTAACTTTCAGTTCATCTTGGCTTTTTACATGCTTTCCGTACTAAGCTTAATTATTTATAGCTTTTGATTTAAATTGGGAGATGTGAAACTCTTCATTTCACTTGAACACTTTGAGGCAATTGTAGTGATATTCATTGGCCTAATTTCAACATTGCTGTGTCTCAGGGAAAAGGGAGGACTGATGAGAGCAAGAGAGATGGGGGAATGACCAAACAGTGGAGCAGTCAGAATACACACAATATTTATTGAATAAGTTCACCATCTTATATGGTCCTGGTTCACGGCTTCCCAGAGCAATTGCAAGAGTGACATTGAAGATCACTGATCAAAGATCGCTATAACAGATACAATAATAATGAAAAGTTTGAAAGATTGTGAGAATTACCAAAATAGGACACAAGGGCACTAAGTGAGCACATGTTACTAGAAAAATGGGGCCAATATACTTACTTCATGCACGGTTTACACAAATCTTCAATTTGTAAAAAGTGCACTATCTGCAAAGCACGACAACATGAAGCACAATAAAAGAGGTATGTTAGTTAGCTTGATATAGAACTGAATACAAGAATTGTTATTTGGGGATGATTTGAAATGGTCTGTGTTATATAACCTTCCATTTACCTGAATGAGATTTTCAAAGAATCTCTTCTTACAAATTGAAACATATTTTTCAATATTATTAATTTATTGTCCACTAAATCATTAGTTGCTTGCCAAATTGTCCATTCAAAACTATTTATAATTTCTTTATGTAGCCCATTCACTGCATTCCCAATTCCTAACTACATATAACTTTCTAATAAATATAATATTGTCTCCTCAAAAAGGTAAGCGAAAAACATATTCCATCTCTATGGTTATGCATTACATCTTTTGCTACTGAAATAGGATTTATATGATAAACTACCAGATAATAATTTTTTAAATCTCTTTGTGACTTTAAGCTATGTAGAATCTTGATATTTTTACAATTACTTACAGAATTATATGTCACACAAAATTTTATACCCATTATTCTGTAATAAAATATATTTATTTTATTTATAGTTAACATATAATGTTACTATGATAGCATTTAATGTAGTCACAAAGGAAAAAAGTGTTTAATATTTGTTGCTGATGAAGCACATTTTAATCTGTCTTTCCATATTACTCTAGGCTTCTTTGTTATCACTCTCCTGTAAAAAGAAGTTTGACCTATTTTCTAAGATCCACTACAGACTGCGTATGCAAATGCCATATTTGCTGTATTATTTTCATAATCTTCAGATGCTAACACATA
Source organism: Papio anubis (assembly GCF_008728515.1). Classification (NCBI taxonomy): domain Eukaryota; kingdom Metazoa; phylum Chordata; class Mammalia; order Primates; family Cercopithecidae; genus Papio; species Papio anubis. Next base: position 7,624,097 of record NC_044977.1, read on the forward strand.
GGTTCTTTCACACTGTGCTGAATAAGTTGTACTATGCATAGTACTTTAATACAATTATTTTTCATCTCATACTTACATAGCCTAAGATGAAGTTGAGACAACCCAGGTACCACCAAAAAAAAAAAAAAATTAATTATATGATCTTCTCTCGCAGTACAACTTTTACATTATGTGTAGGCATACGTTTAGTTCCTGTGAGAAACATATGCCTTCTCCTGATCTTGGATAAAGGAGAGTGTTCTAAGAATGTCATAATTGATAAACAGTGGTCTTTGAAATGCTGGTTTTCTTTTCAAAATGGATGGAAGTCTTGATTTTAGTTAAGGATCTCACAGTGTCCTGGGATGCTGAAGAAATTAACAAGAGTTCAAAAGCAAATACGCTTAATTATAAAAGGAGAATTGAGAATAAATAATTTGGAATTAAATAGCAATCCTAATTTCAAATTCTAAAGCCCTGTACTTTGGAGATAAGTGGGGTTTTGAGTAAATTTGGTCTTGAGATGATTTCTGTTAAAGATATTTTGTGCCTTGCTCTAGAACATTCTGAACAGATAATAGTAGTTACTCTATAAATCTCTTTTCACTTACATTGGAAGTTTGAATTTAAGCCGTGTTCTCTGAGGGAAAGGGTCAAAGGTTTTATCTACTAAGCCACCAAACAGCTCATTTCAAGTATTTTTGAGTCCAGGTATTTCTCTGTGACAGAAGACACTCATGAGGAATTATATGCTGTGCCTGAGGGTGAGGAAGGACAAGAAGGACAGCCTTATTAAGAGTGCATGTGCTGCAGACTGACAGATTTTGACCTTCACAATGACACAAAGGCAAAGATGAATGCAAAAGAGCCTCACTTCTGTTAAACATTGTAACAAGACAATCTTCAGGACCTAAAAAAATATTTAAAAAGAGAAGGAAAACTGTTTATCAATATAGAGAGAATGAAAACAAGTGTAATATTGGTTCGAGAGAAATAGAAACCCAAAAATAGAAAACTTTAAACACTGTTGGTCAAACAAGTTACTAAGGATAGAAAAAGCAAAATGGTTGATATTGTCTAGTATTGTTTGGCAAATTATTATTTCAACTGCTTTTCTCCTTCTGTAAATAGAAATGATTATTATTCTTCAAGAAGAAATGCACTAACAGCATCCTTTTCAGGTAACTTTTTAAACTTTTAAACATTATATTATCATTGGAAATAAATATACCAAGGCTTAACCACCAAAGTGAAATCAGCAAATATAGATAATAATCAGTTAATTGTATTTTAATTTTAATTAATTGTATTTGTCTTTTTATTGTAATTTGTATCCTAAATTAGTGCAACAGAGTTATGAAAACAAGTTAGAACTCACCTGATACCATACACTCTCTAGTGAGCAAACAGTATTGTGCAGTAGAATTACAACCACAATAACGCAAACGTTTAGTTTTAAGTAAAAAGTATTGTCACATGTGTCTTTTAATTTTTACTAATGAGTTGCAGTAGCCTCCAGATCTTCATTAGCAGAAAGTTATCTCCTTTTTCCTGTCTTCTCAACATTTTGCCCAAAGCATCTTGTCTTGGGTTTTGTGTACAGTCTCATGTAAAGTGGTTTAATTCTCCTTTCGAATGCCAGAGAAGAGACAACACCAGAAAGCCCACTGGCACCCATTGCTTTTCAACTTGCCAGAGTCCTCATTAGCAGCAACCAATTACAATTACTTACAGTTATCTCTCAAAGATCTCTTTTCATTTCAAAATTGAAAAAGTAAAAAATAAATGAAAATCACCAATATAAACTAGATAAATCTAACACATAACTAAGCTTAATTCAAAATACATATTTTAGAAATCCATATTTATATTATGCAATTTCTCAAAAATGTGTTTTTTTATTTTTCCATTTTTTATTTCCAATAATTTCAATAACATTAAACAGAATAACATTAAATTATACTCTATTAAAATTTGTTAATAAAATGTTAATTATTGAAAATCTTACTAGTTAGAAGTGAGAATTAATTCTGTATAATACCTGTATAGAAAAATGTATGATCATTTTTATTGGCTAAATATATATCAATTATCCTGTCATAAAGCAACTATCTGTAAATTTAAAAGATATTGAAGGGTTTTAGAACTGGCCATGCCAAAATATGCCACTTCAGTATATTAATTATTTTTCACTGAAGGCAATCTCTCAGTGTTATTATTAAAGATGATACTCACTTATTTGGAAAGAGCTTGCAGGAAGAAAGAGGACTTAAATTCCACACTCACCTTGCAAATCGAGTTTTTAAAAAAACAAAGTTATGACTCTGAGAGTACCTCAATGTCCACCCATTTTTCTTGCCAACCACAAACACTTCCCTATTTGTCTCCAAATGTTTGTAAATAGTATAAAAAGCCAGGACATAGGAAAAACAATTGTCTTGCACTTAAATGAAAAACAAAACCAAAAAAAAAAGAAACCTTAAATAATCCCCTTCTCTCAGATAATTCCCCATTGATTGAGATGGTCATCTAATCTTTCACTGGATACCCAGTACCCACCATTAAACTTAAAATGGAGAATCAGGAATTGGACTTCTTAATTGACAATGATACCACTTTTCCTCCCATCAGTTTAGAAATTTTCTCTCTACCTGTAACTTCTAATTTTATTCAAGCTGTGGAATTCTCTGGGCAAGCATCTTATTGCCTATATCTCAGGCTACCCCAATATCCTCAGAACCTCTCCACATCCATGCTGCCTTTTTAGCTTCAGACTCCTCACCAGCAAATATTTTAAACAAGGATTTGTTATGTAAATGTGATGCCACTATACAATGTAATGAGGAACACATTTTTATTTCTCTGCCCTCCGACCAAACCTCAAACTTCCTACTTTTCCTAATAGAGAACCACCTCAATTTAAAATTATCTAAAAATCATGCAACCTTATCAGACGTTCCAGTGATTTCTTGGCCTCACATGCAAATGAGGTTGGATAGCTACTGAGTGCAGAACCCATGCACATTGTTTAGAAATGGAAAACATACATTAGTAGTTTATCTCCAATATTAAAATTCACAAAATAGTTAGAGTAAGCAGTGATACTGTCAATTTCTTCAAATTCTTGTATAATATGTGAATTAATGTCAATTTGATCATATTAATCCCAGATGACAATCCTTAATAGAGTACTTGTTACATGCTTAATGGTATGCTAAATTCTTTAAATGGATAATCTAATTTTACTCACACAATAACTGTATGAATTGATACTACAATTAGCCCACTTTACAGATAAATTGAAATGTAGACGTATTTATACAGTGTACCTTGACCAAATTCACTGTCAATAAATTAAATTATCATTCTTATCACAAAATACTCTGATTACTCTGCCTAAGCACTTAACTAACAGGCTGCATCTTTACTGGTAAAAATAGAGGTGTGTGGATCTACAATTTCATACGGTTATTAAGAATTAATGTGTGTCATGTAACGTATTATATTTAATTCTACCATTTTACAAAGTTACTTAAAAATTTTAATGGTATGTAAATTTAGAAATGTATTCTGCAACAATCTGGAATAAATATTTAATAATGTTTTAGGTTATTAGCATAAATAATCACAGAACATTTGGTATTGATAATACTTAGAAAGTCCTTCTAAACAAAGACAAAAGAAAGAAAAAAGTAACTGCAGTATTTCATCCATAACCAGATGGTCAGGCATAACAAATCAGGAGTATGTAAATAACGGCATTGCAAGAACACATGAAAAATGACTAGTTACTCGACATCTACTCATACATAGATGATCCCCATGTAGACAAGACAAAAATATGTACTTTTTATTGAGACTAATGCGGTCCCCGGAGTTGCCAGTATCATTTTAAAGTTCATTTATATAAAGGTATGTAAACAGATGTGTGAGGAACATCTGGGTCTTGTGCTAAAATCAACTATAAAATATAGTACATATGCAATTCAAAACGAACATAAAATAAAATGGGAAAATATAGTCAACTGTAAGTTACTGAACTCAGCACCATTATTCTCCATCTTGATGCCTACAGCAAGTATTTTTTTCCATATATTAGCAAACATTCAATAAAAAGTAATGTGCAGGCTCCAAGTCAACCAATGCCTTTATAACAACAAAGTAATAATTTTAGAAAGAATACATGAGTGCATTTTATATGGAGATAAGTTTAGTAGAGATAGCTATATTCATCCCAACAGAAATTTTATCAAAATATTTTCTTCAACATAAGCATTTTTGATGTATTGAGGAGAGATTTCCAGCCAAAACAGGTCACCCACAGCTAATTATATGGCTTTTGTCTTTATGCATATATTATGATTGGCAAGCTGCCAGTGGACATGTGTAAATAATGAACGAAGCAATGAATTTAAAAATTGTAAACCACTGGACCAAGCTTCTGTCTTAATGGCAGAATATTAACTTCCACACCTGATCCCCATTCTGATAATCCTGAAGTATCTTTATCAGATTTATTTACATTGTTCTTTCTTAATATTTAACACTAGTCAGATAAAAGAGAATTATAATACTTTATTAAAAAATAAAAAGATTAGTTTGGCTGAAGACTCACTTGCTTCAGTAAAATTCCACTCTATACAAATAGCTTCAACTCTTGTTCTACTTTAACTGTTTTCGTTAAATCATTTTCTCTCAGCCTTAACCATACTACCTACATCTAGTTTATTTCTGCTGGCTTATCCTATCGTAACATGAACATATTTTAAGTCAGAAGCCATATCGTCTCTTCCTTTATGTCACCTCTAAAAGTAGTATGTACACACTGAGCATTCAGATTTCTCCTTTAGTTCACCTGGTTATGTCATAACTTTAGTTATGAAAAACCAGTGGTTCAATGTTCTCTGTAATACCTTCCATGTACTTTTAAACCTTAATCCATTTTTGTAGAGTTGTCTTTTCTAAGACAAATTATTCTACCCAATGTAATTGTACTTTTAAAAATTAATTTTAAAACAGGTATAACTGCATTTTGCCAATATTTATTAAATCTAGGAGTTATGGCTTTGCCATAAGATTACATTTCTTCCTGTTTTCTATTAAAAAATCTAAATATTAAATAAGTTTAATTTTCATAGTTTTTTGTATTATTTAAAAAATATCTCCCATCATTTAACCTTTATTATATTCTTGACCTTTTCCCTCTTATGTATAATAAAACTTTAGGTACATTTGACATTTTAGACTATTTGGTTTAGCTTTTGCTATAAATGTTCACAATAGATTTAAACTTTTTATTTACTTTTAAGTAAACTTAAAGGACAAATCAGTTTTAATTAGAGAGGCATATTGCAGATATTAATTTTATCCATCTCCTTCTTTTAACTTGTAACAAGAATGCCCCACATATGCCATAGCTGCTGTCACTATAACTTTCTATGCCCGTGTTCAGTGTTGCTGACCATCCATCATAATTTCAGATTAGGGCCAAATTTGACCTTAAAATATTTTCTGTAATGTGACTGAAAAGAGATAATCAATGAATTTTATTTTTTTATTTTAAATTGATGGTGTTTATAAAACAGTTTTCTAAGGAATCATGTGGAAAGTTTAGTCATAAGATACATTTCTTGTCAGCTCCCTATAAATTTTGATTGAATATGAATGGGAATCTATATTTTAATAAAAATCTCCAATTTATTGAAGAAGTCAGATCAACAGTTATTTAAGGTTCACACTTAGGAATAGGTGGTCTGAAACATTCAAATTAATGATCATGTCATTTTATTTTACTTATGTGTTGATATATTTATACACTGATTTGGTTTATTATTTGGGTTTATTTGCTCAAGTAATGTTACAAACTAAATGTTTATGTCACTCCAAAATTCTCATGTTGAAACTCTAACCCCAGTGTGACTGTATTTGGAGATGGGGCCTCAAAGGAGGTAATTAATGTTACATGAGGTCATAAGGGTGGGACCCTCATCCTACAGGGTTAGTTTCCTTATAGAAAGAGACAATAAAGAGCTTGCTCACTCCGTCTCTTCTCACTCACCCACACTGGACGAAGGGCCACATGAGAACAAAGTGAGAAGGTGACCTTTTGCTACCCAGAAAGAGAACATTCACCAGAAACCAACTATGCTGGCAAACTGATCTTGAACTTCTAGCCTCCAAACTGTGAGAAAATACCTTTCTGTTGCTTTAAGCCACTCAGTCAGATGTATACCACATTTTGTTAGCATGGCCTGAGCAAAGTAATACAAGTAACACATTCAATAGTGATTTCTTTCTATTATTCGTTTAAAAAAAATTACCCTGTTTATAGTAAAGCTTCTTATTCCCCTCTGCCTCCCCCCAAAAAATTAGTTTTTTCCTTCATTTGGTGGTCTGGAAAGGCGAAACATACAAAATAAAACAATATAAGATAAAATGAAATGAAAAAAATGTGTCAGTCAGATGTTAGCCAAGAAAATGGAATCATTAATCACAATGGGAATTAGAGATTTGTTATATGAATTAGGCCTTATTCATATGTAGGGAGAGTTGGAAAGAAAATTGAAATGGGAGCATCAACAAATAAGAGAAATACTCACTAACCAGTTTTTGTATAATATTGGTGCATGAATAAGACCTCAGAGGAAAGTATGAGAATTCATTAAATCTGCTAGTGAAGAGTAATCCGTAAGCGGGGATTCAGAAAGAGATCTACAGAAATTTCCAGGTCCTGGAAATCTTTTGCCCCTTTGTAACTACTTCTCCTAAGGGCCTCCAGCCAAGCACTGGGTGGTTGACCTGGGACCACAGGGGCCAGCACGATTAGCAGTCAAGTCGGGTTCCATATCTAAGTGGAGTTTAGATATGGAGACCACCCAAAGAGGCACCCCTTCAAATGTTCATGGCCAGGTTCCACTGTGAGAACCTCTCAACCTTACAGGCTGCTGCTTTTACTTTGCCTTTCAAACCTCAGGTAAATTTTATTGTTAGCTAACTATAATCCAAAGCCTAGGGAAAGGGATTCTGAGAAACATTTCTAATAGCCTTAGTGAAGGTGACATAAAGCAAACCAGCATGGAACAAAGAAAACTGCAATTCAGCATTCTCTCCAGTTAAAGGTTAATTTTCTCCTCTGATTCTTCACAGTAAAATAGAATGTAATAATAAAGTACTAGTTTGGGAATCATAAAAATTGGGGATAATGCTACTTATTCTTCTGATAAATATATACCATAATGCAAATCTGTCAACATTTTCAGGTTAAATAATTTTTGTAAATGAAAAGAGCCTATTAAAATAATCATGGCTGAGGTTCTTTCCTGGACAAAAACTCTGTTATACTCTTTATTATTGTACTTTGCTTCTTTGTTGTCCATAGGCAAAGAAAATCTAAAAGCATGGTAAGCTGTTGGAGTCTTTAATATATTAAAGAGGTCTGAGTCAATCAAGTACAATATGCATTGTTTATCCTTGCATCTTGTATAATACATGCTACTTAAAGCCTTACATTATCCAGCTTTATCCCAGAGAAGATTTGCTCTACTAACTCATTCAGGCTTCTGCTCCTCTGCAATACCTAGATCATCTCTGATTATGATATTTCATTAATATACACCCAATTTTTGAAGCTGTATTTGCAGAAGGCATTACAATGTAGCTGAATTTAGAAAGTGAGATTTTTAATTTTCAAAACTGACAGTAGAATAAAATGAAGAATCATATACTTTCTCTTAAAATGTCACATTGTGTCAAATAATTTTTTTAATTAAAGATATTATTGTTACAAGAGATAATAGGCAAATGTCTTTTACAGATGAATCCCCCTAACTTGGGTGAAGATAATCTCCCCTCAAAAAGGTGGAACCATTCCACTGTCTCTTGAATATGTGTTCTGGCTAGTGACTTGCTTTGAAAGAGTAGAGTACAGAAAGGGGATGGGGTAAAAGGTTACCATGGTTGCCAGGGGAGAAAGCTGACAAACACTGCCCTAGGCAGGTAATTGTTAACATCATTAATGATGAGCCCTGTTGATAATATGTATTTCCGTATAATGTGCTAAGTTTAGTACTTGACCCCATGGTCTTCCTCCCAAACCACATAACCCATATCTAATTACAAGGAAAAAAATCAGAAAAATCCCAACTGAGTGACATCGTGCAGAATACCTGACCAGTACAAATTAAAACTGTCAAGGTCATCAAGAAGAAGGAAATTCTGAGAGACTGGTCTAACCAAGAGGAGTCTAAGGAGATATGATGATGAAAAATAATGTGTCCTCGATGGAATTCTGGAACATAATGAAAACATAAGGAAGAACCAGCAAAACTTTTTTAGAAAATCACATATAGTTAATAGCAATATATTAAATTTGCCTCCTTAGTTGTGACATATGTACCAGAAAAGTATAAGATGTTGAAAAAACTGAGAAACTGGTTAGGAAAATATGGGAATTTTGTACTGTCTTTGCAACTTTTCTATAAATTTAAACCTATTCTTAAATTAAAAGGTTTTGAAAATCATAGATTAGTAGGTTAAGATTGTAATTATTTTATAGATTCATTCACTCAGCAAATATTGAATACTTGCATTTACACACACACATATAAATTTGATTCTTCTCTTAAAACCCATTGCTTACTGATATTAAACCTATATTTTTATAGTAGTAATTAATGGGATATAATAATGTTTTTTCTTTTAGATAGGACAAGGGCCGTCTTGTTCACCAGAGTTCCCCCCAACCCATTTATCTCATTTTTTTCCTAGTCCTTGCAGGCATTTTCATTTGTAACCTATAATCTGAGTAAAGAGACAATATGTTAAAATAAAAGTTGGAATAAAAAATAAATACAGCAAACTGTCATAAAAACCATAAAAGAGTGATGCCATGTGAAGAAATAAATATTAACTTCTTCAAATTTCAATATTCTGATTGTGTTGAATTTATTCTTCAAAGAAAGTTCATTCTCTGATATGAATAAAAAGGTGGCAGGAAGATACATGGGAATAGAGCAGGATAGACTCAGATGATAACAGGTAGAAGAGCTTGGGAATTAGGAAGTTAGCTACAGCTAAGTCATAATAATAATTTTGAATCTTGGCATATCACCAGAATCATCTGAGAATGCATAAAAAACAAACAAACAAAAAAAAACATAGATTCTCTAGGTCATTGTTTCTTAAAGTTAAGTCCCATCACTAGCAGTATTGGCATCACTGGGGATGTTTGAGAAGTGCAAATTCTTGACCCCAATTTCAGGCCAACTGAATCAAAAACTCTGGAGATGAAACCCAGAAATGTGTGTTATGACAGGTCCTTTATGTAATTCTTATTTCAGGCTAAAGTAGGAAAACCACTTTCCAATAGATTTGTTTTAGTTATCTTAAACAACATTACATTTACCACTCAGGGCGAATATGATGAGTATTGTGGGAAACACTGCCTATGTAAAGATGAAAATACTATGGAGATATATGTGCACCCAGTGTCTTACTGGTTAACCCAGAAAATGTAACAATTTTACCTTTGATTATTGAATAAGTTTACTTTTGATTATGATTAAAGAACAAGAAAGCATACCTACCTACAGTGTTAATCACTTGATGTTGATTCTGGAATACTCTGGTCAATGACTACCTCTATCTACTTCTGTTTTTAAAAATTACCTTATGTTTTTGGCATTGTGCTAATATTTTGTTTAATTCATAGTGACATTTACAGGGCCAGCATTATTATATAAATTTGAGAACTAAGAAAACTAGGAATGAGAGAATTTAAATGGCCTGATGAACTGTGGTTTAGAAATAAGCTTATTGTCTTCTTCCACTCTACAACCTTGGCTCTTTCAGTCATTCAATCCAGCTCTGTTTTAACACGTCGAATATATGCTAGTCACTGGAAAATGTGTTTGGGCTGCAGGATAAGACAAAAAAACTGAATAAATCAAGGATATTTTTACAACAACTCAAATTATAATCTGCTGTTGTATTATAATAGTTTTAATAATCATATATGCTGGGAATTTATTTACCACATTAATTTCCAAATTCAGGTATGGTAGAAATCGCAATCTACTTTTAAATCCAAGACAGGATCAGACCATCTTTTCTGTGGTTGCTTCTCCTTTAGCATACAAATCTGGGTTCGTTGGCCTGTGATTGATCAGAGATAATTGAGAAATTATAGTAATGATTTTTTTCAGTCATGTAAAGAAATCACCATTTTGTAGCAAGTGTGAACTGGCGTCCTTTCATTTCTTATGTCATCTAATGTATGAACAAAAAGATAATCTATTTGGGCACATGTAAATACTAGTTTTGGAAAATATGTATTGAAACTACAACCTGGCAACAATTTGTACTATGGGAGAGGAAAAACTTCTCATTATCCTCTTAAGTTCTATAGCTGGGTCTAAAAACTAAACTAGCATAAGACATATTAAGAAGAGAAAATAATATACATTTTGTGGAATATTTTTAAGTGCTCACCAGAGTCATCACAAGAAAAATGAAAATCCAAAGAAGCAGGTAAGACTGATAACATATATTTTTAACAACAACAAGAAAAAGAATGGTAACTGTGTGTGGAGGTGTGAAAAGACACATGGATTTGGTCTAGAAGCAGTAAATTCTGAGAAAGAAACCAGAAAATATATGGAAAAACTAATGAAAGATAAAGGTTGTTTTAGTAGGTTTGTTGTACAGATACATCTGTGTATATTCCCAGTGTCTGGTGATGAGAATGTACTCTTCCTGACAGAGGCGAGCATTTTTCTAGTCAGAAATTTTATGACCTGCTTTTGGCTAGAGAGGTCAGAGACCCCTTTCCTGCATCAGCTATGTTTCAATGACTTCTGCTCAAAAGAATCAATGTTCCTAAGTATCATATTGTTGTGGGTCATGTTCTGAACTCCTTCACTTCCCCTGTCTGAAACTTCCCAAGAAATTTTACGAATTAAGAAGCTGAGTTGGTGCATGTGGAGAGGAGAATTAGGTTGGTAGCAGAGTAGTTAAAGATCTGCAAAGGGACAAGAGAATACAGATTAGTATAAGAATAAATTAGCAGAAAAAGACCACATCTGAGCACACTTCTCCAAATCCCACTAAAACAGACTCCCAAACTTGAGAATGGATAAATTCAGTAAATTGGTTGAGTGTCATTAATCTGAGACAGTGTTTATCTTCTTTTTTAAAAAGTGTACGTTAGACACTCTGTCCTGTCCAATTCACTTGGAAGCAGCTTTTTCTGTTGTTGTTGTTGACAATAATTGCACAATTTTCCCTCGTGCTTGAGGGGCAGTCAGTGTACCAAGGACATGACTATTTTGAAGTACAACAGCATTCAACTTAAATTCTGATTAAAATGCTGCCAATGTTTTCATAGTGGTATGAAATCATGTTCTATTATCATGGAAATATTTGGGATTTTTTTTTTCACACCATAAATTCTAAAAGTTAGGAGTAAAGAAATAACATCCTCAACACTGAACATTACTTAGGATGGAGAGAGACTTAAAAAGAGGGAAATTTCTTGATCTGTGATCTTGGGAATAGCAGTCTACTTTTTTATTTTTCTGACTTTAGAGACGGAATTGCTGTGAGTAGTAGGCCATTCTTGCATTGCTGTAAAGAAATATCCGCATCTGGGCTTAATTTGGCTCACATTTCTGCACACTGTACAGGAAGTGTGGTGCCAGCATCTGCTTCTGGTGAGGGCCTCAGGAAGCTTACATTCATGACAGAAGGTGAAAAGGGAGCAGGTGTGTCACATGGCAAGAGAAGGAGCAAGAGAGAAGGGGGAGGAAGTGCCATATTCTTTTAAGTAACTGGATCTTACATGAACTACCAGAACAAGAATTCACGTATTACTAAAGAGATGGCACTAAGCCATTCATGCGGGATCCACCCTCATGATCCAAATACCTCCCACCAGGCCCCACAAACAGCATTGGGAATTGCATTTCAAGATGAGATTTGGAGAGGACAAATAGCCAAACAACCATGTAACTATGGAAATTCCTGTTTTGCGCTCACCTTAAAGGATGGTCTTCCAGTTGCCCTGGGAGTAATTACCTTGGTCTAGGTTAATGTGGCTTTTATGAAACCAGGAGAATTTTTCTTTTATTTTGATGGCAGTGTTGGGGTCAGCAGTCCTTTGCAAAGCCCTTTTCAGTGTTTTCGGTACTGTGCAAGGGGACAGTGTATGCTTGCTTCTAAAACCCTTTAGGCACGGCCAATCTCCTGCCTTAAAAGAATGCCAAGTTGATGGAGGCCACACTTTTTTTTTCACCTGTTGATAACATGTTTCAAATATACTTGTTAACTCTTGGATATAGCTAGCCATAGCATCAAATTGTTCACTTAAATCCCCATCATGTTCTCTCAATTCAGGAATGGAGATTTAGAGATGCTAATAGGCATAGGGAGACCCAAAATTATTTTACAAGGGTTTATCTGTGTGTCCTATTTGGAATATTACAGATTTTTATGAAGGCCAGGAGTACGGCTTCTGGCTATTTAAGTGTAGTTGAGTCAAGAATTTTATATTCCATTTGCCATGGTGTTTGAGGATAGTACAGAACGCCCAATGTTAATGAGAACCCGAAAGTTATTGTAAGAAAGTAGTTTATTTGTGCCATAAAATTAAATCTCTCACCTAATTCATTCCATGAAGAAGTGCCCAAACGAGGAATAATCTAAGTTAATCTTCTTTACTATTGTAGTAGAATTAGTACAGATAATCACCAAACAGTGAGAGAAACCTACATATGGCGGTAAATCTATAAAATCCATCTGGAGTGGTGCTAGGAGCAGTGTAGACCTTGGAGGATTCTCTGAAGTTGGCTAATTTCCTTGAGAAATGTGAGATTTATAAGTAGTGCTTTGGAAATAACTTGGACATGAATGCCATGATTTTGTGGATGTCAGGGCAGAACCAATTGTCTTTTAATGCTTTGTATCCGTTTGTCTTTTTCATACTGGTATAGTTGTTTGATAATTAATAAGATTAACCAGGGTTAAAGGCAGGTTTATGACTTGGGTGGAGAAAGTTTAAGGAAGTCTGTTTTCAATTTCACATTTAGTAGCCTTGTTGGCTCTACTGCTCCTTAGAGATACAGTATTAGTCTTCTTAGTATAGGCAGGTCAGTGAACAATATACCAATTTTAGTAGGAAGGTGAATCACATGCAATCAGGCAGCAATTGTATGCCCTTGGGCAATAAGAGTACCTTCAGAGGTTAAGAATTTGTGCTATTTCCAGATTGTGGCAACCATATGACAGACTCCCACAGCATATCTGGAGTCATTGTAAATAGTGGCAGGTTTCCCCTTTGTCAGTGTGCAATCTTTAATAAGAGATATGAGGTCAGCAGCTCTGGCTGATTTTACAGTGAGCAAAGAGTATGCCTTAAGTGTTTCATGGTAGGAAACTATGGTATAGGCAGTTATTATGTTCCCCTACAAATTCCATTTACAGGAGCCAGCACAAAATAGAAATATGTCTGGGTTGTCTAAGTAGATATTTAAGAGATCCTCTGGTGGCTTTAAAACCATTTCTATAGATGCAAGGTAATCATGTAGAATGAAGTGTAGCTAACCATCATCAGAGAAAGATAGCAGAGTAACTGCATTTAAAGAGCTACAGTGACATAAGATGATGGAGATATTGGCTAATAGGGCCTATTCATCAATGGTCTGCTGCCATGTAGAGAGTTACTATGTCTTATGAACTTAGAAGAGAGCCAACACAGCATGGAGAATATAGAGGTGAATGGAAGTGTCTCCTATAAGAATACTGGCTTTGTCAATTAGGGCAGCACCTGCTGCTATCACACACAGGCATGGGGCATGCCTGATGCCACAGGTCTAATTCACATGAGAAATATGATACAGGACATGTGTGAGGGGCAAAATTTGTCCTGCAGCAATTACGTGATTTTTATGACAATATAGCTGAAAAGGTTTGTCAAAATTAAGTAAACCACGATGCAGGAAATGCTAATTTTAAGAGTTCAATGGATGTAATATGTCCCCAAAGAGAATGAGGTGTCAAATAATATCTAGGAGGAAGGCATATAGGCATTTAGCAAAGGCTGAAAATTACTAATCCATTGGCAACAATAGACGGGTGCTCCTAGAAATTTTTGTAACTGCTTTTTTTGTTTGTTTTGGAGAGACAGATGGACAAAATGACTCAAAGTATTTTGTGGGGAGGTTTTGAGTGCTTGCAGATATCTCATACTCTAAGTAGGTTATAATCATTTGTACACGTTGAAATTTATATTAGGAGATTTTATGGCTTGTTTCAGCTAGAACCTTTGGGAGAATGAAGGAGCCTAAAAGAGCACCCTGCTTAGTTTGGTTATAAAATAAGAGGTCAATAATATGCTGAAAAAGAATGGAGCTTTGGGTAAAGGTTACAGAGTCTAGGTTAGCTTTAAAGATGTGGAGAAATATTGAAGGGGACTTGCAATATCCCTGGAGTATCCAAGTCCATGTTAATTGTCTTTTCCTAAACATAAATGCAAAGAGGAATCACTAGTCAAGTGTAATAGAATTGAAAAGACACCTGAGCAGAGGTCAATTACTGTAAAGCAGACTGTGTTCACAGAAATTGAGGTAAGAATCGTTGGATTAGTCTCTATGAGAAATTACAAAAAGGTTTATGATTCTTGGATGTTGTGTAATCAATTGATTTGGTTTTCTTCCAAATAAAACCTTTTTTTTTTTTCTACTGACAAGATTAGGGTATTGCAAAGTGAGTAAGTAAAGAACAGCCTACATTAAGACAGTCTATTCACTTCCTCATTATGTGTCTCAAGAAAGGGAGTACTGCGCTATTAATGAGAAAGGTTTATTGCATATTCTTACTGTGACCCACTTATAAAATATCACAAGAAATTTGTGAAGTCATGTTCTCAATTTTTAAAATGTCATTTAAAACTCTCTTAATGAAATGTCTGAAGCCTTATTTATAACAAAGTGTTTTCTAAATTTTGAAGGATATACTTAATAATATTTTGAATTATAAAGTGAGGTCCAGGTCGGGCGTGGTGGCTCACGCCTGTAATCCCAGCACTTTGCAATGCCGAGGCGGGCGGATCACAAGGTCAGGAGATCGAGACCATCCTGGCTAACACAGTGCAACCCCATCTCTACTAAAAATACAAAAAAATAGCAGGGCATGGTGGAGGACGGCTGTAGTCCCAGCTCCTCGGGAGGCTGAGGCAGGAGAATGGCGGGAACCCGGGGGGCGGAGCTTGCAGTGAGCCGAGTTCGTGCCACTCACTCCAGCCTGGGCGACAGAGTGAGATTCCATCTCAAATAATTAATAATAATAATCATAATAGTAATAATAAAAGTGAGATCCAAATTATAGGCACTCTCATTCATAGGAAATTTACAAATGGTAAATCATTATCTATACCACCAGTCTATTTAATAAATATTCTTATATACATTTCTATGGGCATGTACTTTTCTTTTTTTTTGAGACGGAGTCTCGCTCTGTGACCCAGGCTGGAGTGAGTGGCGCCATCTTGGCTCATTGCAAGCTCCGCCTCCCGGGTTCCCGCCATTCTCCTGCCTCAGCCCCCCCGAGGAGCTGGGACCACAATTTTTTGTATTTTTAGTAGAGACGGGGTTTCACCGTGTTAGCCAGGATGGTCTCGATCTTCTGACCTCGTGATCCGCCCGCCTCGGCCTCCCAAAGTGCTGGGATTACAGGCGTGAGCCACCGCGCCCGGCCGGGCATGTATGTTTAATATAAACTACTTGATACTTCCAAGTTGTTTATCATAGTGGTTATACCAATGCAGAAGTTTTTGTTTCTCAACATCCTTGCCAGTGTTTGCTTTTTAATAGTTTGCTAATTTATGTACATAAAGTGACAATTCTTTTCAATATGAATTATCCTGATGGTTTGTAAGCTTGAGCAGCTTTCCCCACATTTATTGACCGTGCATGTATCATATTCTCAGGATTGTCATTCTATTGGTTAATAGTAGTAATTCTATAGTCATACAGACAAGGTATAGACCCCAGTGGCACATTATTAGTTAATGCATAAGTCAATAAAACATTCTTAGTTATAGAAAGTGCAAATATTTTGTCATATTTTGCGGACTTTATACTTACACATTATATAGTTTCTATTCTGTAGAAAAATCTTCTAATTTAGTCATATACCGGCTTTTATGCTTAATTTTAGAATTTTTTTTTTTCAAAATTTCAGGATATGAGAATTTCATGTTTTTCTTCTAAAAGTAAAAAAAAAAAAATTGATTTTTTTTTGTCCAGATTATGTAAATGAGATAAGGCATTTACAAATAAATGGCAAAGTATTGTTGAATTATTATAAAAACTCGAACTTTCTCAAAATTTTGCAATGTATTTTCTGAAATATAGGTAATTTATATGTATAAGCACGGGCATGTGTTCAGCCCATTCTGTCCACTGGTCAATGTATATCTTCTTTTGCCATGACCATTTTATTGACTTGACAATTACTATCTAGTTAAGAGCCACTCACTCTGATCACATCATTCCTTTTTTTCTTCAAAACTATCTTCAGTATTATTGGAACTTTGATGTTCCATGTCAGTTTTAAAATTGGCTTCCAATTCCTACTGCCAAATTTACATAGTATTACTAATTTCATTAGTGTAGATGTTATAGATTTTAAGAGAAAAAGACACCATTATGATATTATCTTCCCTTCCATAATCAAATAATTTTCTCCTTGTATTCAGTTCTTTATTCTCCAATAATATTTAGTAATCCCCATAGAATTTATGTGCAGTATTTTTTGGTTAAATTTACCCATAGTTTATTTCTAATTTTGTTGGTAATACACATGGATTCTTAAAATGTTGTTCTTGCACCTGATAGCTTTATGTAAAACTGCAGACTGAAGAAATCATATTATGTGTACGAAAATAATTTTCACTTTTTTCCCACATGTTATGCCCTTTCCCCCTCTTTTTCTTGATATGTTACAATGCACAATAAGCCTAATATAATTTTAGGTAGAGATGGTGATAAAAGCCACAGGTCTGGTCTGAAAAGCATAAAATACTCCAGATAGAATTTAATATATGTACTTTGTGATGGTTTAAAAATAATCTGTTGAGTACAGTGTTCACTTCTTGGGCGATGGGTACATTAAAAGTCCAGATTTTACGACTAAATAATATACGTATGTAAGAAATCTGCACATACACCACATAAATCAATTAAAAAAATAAGAATAGGACAGTTTTTAAAAAACATATTGGAAATTCTCAAGTAAAGAAGGAAAAAGGAGCCTGTCTGAAAGGTTCAAAAAATAATTAGATAATACCTAGACATCAAAAACTTCTACTGGTCCAGGATTGAAATTCAAGAGGCTGTACCTGCAGTTGCTCTGTTGGAGACAGTTATAGTCTATTCAGGATTTACTGTAAAATTGTTTTCTTAACTAGGGGTTGAATTGATACCTATGCTTGGAATGCTAGGGTCCGAAATAACATTCCCCTTGCTGTCATAACTACCACAAACAATTGCTAGTAGCCATCAGGAGGAGAAAGCTCCTCTTCTCTTCCTGCCTTCTGATCTCCAGCGACCATTTCCATTAGGCAGAACTTGGGAAGTTTATTGGCAAGAGATTCTGGGAACTGTAATTTGTAGGTTTGAAACCCAGTAATACAAAGAAAAGAATATAGATAAGCTCTTCAAACTGAATGACCAATGATAATTTATTTATGACTTTGTTTTCAGGGTAAGGATATTCTCTTCTCTTCTGAGTTTATTATAAACCTCTTTAAGTCATGGATACATGGTGAATTGTAATAAACAGACTTTTTTTCTATAAATCTTCAGATAATCAATTTCATTCTAAATTAATGTCCATATGATACATTACTTGAACAGATATTCTGATGTTGCAATATCTTTTAACTCCTTAAATAAATTCAGTTGGTAATTATGTATCTTTTTTTACAATGGTTTATTTGATTTGTCAATATTTTAATTCATAATTGTGCATATAGTTCACAAGTGAGACTAGTCTGTAAGTTATTTTTCCTTCACCAATTTTCTCCCACGTGTGGATTAACAACTTGCTAGCATGCTAAAATATATTGGGAATCTTCCCCTATTTTATTATTCTCTGAAGTAGTTTTATCATACAGAAATATATATTTATTAAATTTTATGAATGGTATTTACATTCTATGATCTCCATTATAATCAGTGAAATATTTGATGACCAATTTAATTTATTTAATCTTTTTGTTGTTTTACATATATGTTATATGTGAGTTTATATATATTTGATATGTGTATATATGTACATGTGATATGTAATGACATACCATATATATATACACACACATACTATGCATGTGCACATAGAGTTATATAATTTCCCCTTTAAAATGTCTTCTAATGCCTTCTCTATCATATTTCTCAAAGAAAAAGGTTTTGTTTATTGATCCAATCTGTTCCTTCTGTGATGTATTCTGTATTATGTATTCGTGCTATATTTTTATTATGACTGACATCTACTATATTTAGTTTTACTTTGTTGTCTTTGTTACCATTTTTAGTATATTCTTAGTTTATTATTTTTATTTCTTGTGTGTCCATGTGTGCTATTTAGAGCATTTAAGGCTCCAAGTTCTCTGCTTAATACTGATTTAGCTACGTCCCACGATTTTTGATATGAAGCATATCCACTGTCTTCCATCTAAACCCAGAAATAATACAGCATTACATTTTAATTTTTTAAGCATAAGGTTACCATCCCATACTATATATGTTGTTTAATTAATTTAAATGCAATATAGAAAATGTATCCTGTATTATATATTCTCTTTAATATTTTATTTTATGATTATTTGAAAATATATATTCTTGTTCTTATTTAAAATACCTCATGTGTTGCTTGTTTACATATGTATATATACTTATCTATGGTGAATGTATGTTTCAATTTTCTTTCAATAATGACTTATTGAGTAAACTCTTGTATTCAAAATGTTTGGGTTCCTTTTGAAGGGATATTTTGTATCCTATGTTACTATATTTTAAGGTTGGTTTCCAGTCTCCCTCTGTCTCTTCTCTCACCCCTGCCTCTCTATGATTTTGCATCTTCCCCAAAACCCCAGCTTTCATCTCTTCCATGTACCCTGGACATTACATCTTTCAGTTGGAGATCCATAACGGAGGATAGTATGGCTCAGCTTCTGGTCAGGAGCCTGTTTCTGTGTCTCCTCATTTGGCCCAGCAGTTTGCTAGAGGCTGTAGCTCTGCCTCTTTCAGTAAGCAGCTAAGAGCTGACCATTAATCAGACTCTGAGACTCAAGCTTGGCTTCAGGTCACCCATCTTGAATGAAACACATTTTGGTCCATTGCTTACCTCTGATCCTAGAGTCCCCTCCTAGTTCTAATGCTGTTGTCCCCATGGTATGTCTGTCTGTTTTGTTCTATTTGTTCATGTTTGTGTTTTCGTTTGCTTTTTTTTCTAGTCCACATTGATATTTGAATTATTTGTTCATCTAACCACGCTTGTTATTTATGTAGGTATCGACCAAACAGGTGATTAGGGTTTGAACTTACTGGATTTTTGCACCAGAATTTTTTTGTATTATTTTTATAGTATTGTTTTTCTGCCACATTTTAGTATACTGGATATTGTGAGTCATGATAATGTCATTTTGGAGAGCTTCGTCTACATATAAAACAAGTTTTGGATTTAGTTAAAGTTTGAATGATTAACCTGGAATTAAAATAATGGCATGATCAAAATCTAAATTCTTTTTTTTTTTTTTTTTTGAGATAGGATCTCCAGTTGCCCAGTAATTCTCTCACCTCAGCCTCCCCAGTAGGTGAAACTACAGGTGTTCACTACCACAGCCAGCTAGTCTTCTGTGATTTTCTTTAGTAGAGACGGAGTTTCACCATGTTTCCCAGGCTGGTCTTGAACTCCTGAACTCAAGAAACCTGCCTGCCTTGGCCTCCTAAAGTGCTGGGATTGCAGGTGTAAGCCACCTTTCCTGGCCCTAAAACCCAAATTCTAAGATATTATGTTATTTCAGATAGCCTTGAATATAGGATTTCTTTGTTATAATTCTCAACTTACATCTTAGAGAGATCCTTACATAAATATCTAAACTGTATTTTTGCCCTGCTGATTTTCATATTCTGAAAGATGTCTGTATTACTTTCTTCTTATCAACCATATGTAATTTTGAAATGTATCATAAGGTCCTAGAAAAATTTAGTGAGAATGTGAGGAATTCGCTCAAATCTAAAGAATATATATATATAGTACTTTCTTATGTCTCTAATTGTCCAAATATAATGACACCACACTCTCTCATACATAATAATTTTAATCCTGAAGATTATAGTAGTTATCTTAATTCTCATATTAAATATCATAGTTGTAAAAGCCATAGTCATGAGGTTTATAGTGACTTGAGACCTGTTTGCAGATCCTTAGATAAGAAATGATGCTGAATGTGAACTTGGCTCATTGATCACAAGGGATATGAAAAATGTGAATTTAAACATAAGGTCTTAAAGACAAATGTGGAATTTTGAACTTTCTTAAGTTAAAGCATCAATTTACCGTATAATTCATTGCACAAAAATTAATATACTGCTTTTGAAGTTCTGCTTTGATTATCTTGGAAACTACCCTACAACTTACATTGTCAGCTTATTTCTTGCTATGTATCTAAAATGGACAGAATGTTACAAGTTCTATTATATTTTTGAAAATGAAAAAAAAGCTTTGAATTGAAAATGAAAAATATTAATGATACAGCTTTAAACCTATTTTTTTGTTTCAGTAATTCAGCATTTCCTTTAATAAACAAGAATAAATTCCTGTTCTGCAAATCTTAATGAATATGTATTTTAATTAGATTTTAAATCCTGAGTATATAAACAAAAGATGTTATCATTACATAAATGGTTACACAAGTAGTGTTGATTATTCTGGGTTAGCATCATAAATTCTTCCTTTCACTTTGCTTATATGTGAATGTGTGACAAGTTTCAGAGAGTACCAGATCAGACAGAAGGACTTTAAAATCTTCATTTTTACCCAGAATTAACAAGCAGTGTGAACTAGATCAAGTCTCTATTTTCACATCTAAGAAACGAACAACTACATTAAATAGTACTTGTCTCTTTCTGCTTTATATGTTCTATGTGTCCCTAAGCCAATTTAGCACTTCTGAATAAGAACAAAACACAACAAATAAAAATATTCAAAACAATGACATATTGGTAAATCCAGCATATTTTCATGAAAGCCCAGCGTAGAGAAGTATGAAATGATGAGATAAAGAGGGGAATGGATTTTTAATTATCTCAAATTAGCAGTAAGACTCTAGATATAACAACGGTTTTAGAACTCAGAATATAATATTGCAGAATGCAGTTCTGACTGGAAGTCACATGACAACAACAGTTGTGAATAAAATTCCCACACAATCTACTACATTACAAAAGAATAACAGAAAATATTGCTAGAATGGTAAGCAAAATCTGTCTGCTCTAGTTAGAATTACAACCTAATTTAAATGAGTCCATTGAACCCTTCTATAGAAGAAAGAATCCATGTTCATCAAAGTGGATTCAGCTTGTGGAATGCTGTGTGTGGCTGTGGCCCGAGTCAGAGCCCACTGGGACTGGCAGCCCCTGCCCATCAGTGTCTGTCATGGAGCAGACATTTCTCTTTGTATTATCAACCAGCTCCAGGCTCCTGGGCTGGTCAGACCGCAGTGAAACGCTGACAGTGAACTGTTGCACAGAGAGACCTGTAAGAGGTTCTCACTCTGTATTTAAAGGGCCTGGGAGCTGCAGGAAGACAGTGTTCCTGCCTCTTCTAAGTGGCATGTATGAAGAGACACCTGATTTAGCAGCTCTGACAGCCCACAGGAAACTTGACCCAGACAGAAACAGAATGTGAAATAACAGGAGCTCTCATCGTTGAATTTTAAAAAGAGGAGTGGGGGACTAAGAATTCTGAGTGTCCCTGGTAGCAAGGCATCGTCTGGTGAGTTAAATGCACACTTTCTTTTAATTTACCAAAACACCATGTGTGCTTATAGAATTTAAATAATGTATCATTAATCATGTAGTAAATAGATAGCTGTGGAGAAAAAAAAATCTTTTATCATAGGAATTGAAGCAGCAATTAAAACACAGCAATTAAAACTGTACCCTAGAATTCTGCGACTTGGTTTCAAAATTTGTTTTGACCACTTAGCAGTGATGACAACTTTGACAAGTTTTTAAAATTTTCTGTTCCTCTGTTTTCTTCACCTGAAAACATGCAGACAATGCTCATATTTTGTTGTAAGATTCAAATAAGATTGTCTGAAATTGCTTAGTCAAGTATCTAATGTTTAGTAATGGCTCAAAAATATTTAATGTTATTTTCCATTTGTCACGAAAATCTATGCTCATTCTAAAATGTCATTTGCCCTCCTGTATTTGAGTGTGCTGGTCATAATATCCATGGAAATATGCTTTCCAATGCTTCTATAATCTACATATTTATATATTTGTGGAAACCCAGCTTTACTTCTATTAAGAGGTACTATGTGATGAGTTTTATGTAATTCATTATTAAAAATGGAAAAGTTAATATGTAGCTTTATAGTATCAGGAATTGTGACTAAAGAGCAACAAAGACACAGAAACATACTTTGTAAAAGCAAGAAAGATATGAGCTTTAAAAATACACAGAAACGGATTAAGTGCTTCAAACAAAGATATATTTGTGTGCCAATAACTGGAATGACTCACAAGTACCTTGAGCTTAATGTATTGGAAAAAAAAAAAAGAAGCGGTATACTTCCCCATGTATACTGCAGCTTGGCTCTTCAGTCTATTTTGTAATGGATTAATAGCCTATTAATATTAATCCATCTGCTCTTATTGGAACCAAATCTTTGTAAATTACACAGCATTTGAAAAATATGTTTGAAAATGTTTGACAAATATATTTAAATGTATTCATACATTAAAAGTTTTTGTTCAACAATATTTAACTAATGCTTACCATGAGCATTCACTTTTCTTAGCTTTACAAATAACGTTGAACAAAAAGCCATTATTCTTCCCACAAGGAGTTTACAGTCATTGCAGAAAAAAGGCAGATCTACACGTAATACAATGAAAAATTCTAAACACAGTAACAATACGAAACAAAGCCACAATGAAGCAGTGGAGATAACTGGAGATTCAAGGATAACATCCGAGCATTATTTCTGCAGTCTGTAATACAGCTTCTCAAGATAATTACATTGAGATCATTCACATCTCCCCCAGTTCTTCAGACCTCTGTTCCAATGTTGCCTTCTCAAGTAATCCACGTAAAATTTTAACACTGCTCCAATGAGAAAAGTTGGGCCTACCTTATTAACTTTTAACACGAATGAAATATTTTTTACTAATTATTAATTATAAATATGCATTATATTACATAATATAAATTTTAATAACCTGGTTATTACTTATAAATAATTAGATTTATTATTAATACATATCAACAGCTGGTCTACTGCATGTTAACATATACATTTTTTTCTATCATACACTAGAATGAAGATCCGAAAAGGCAGAGATTATCTCCTCTTTAATGCTGTATCCCAAAGCCTAGAAGAACCAGAGACTTACTAGCTATCCAGTAACTATCATTGAGTAAATAAATGACAGACGTTTGCATGTAGGCCTCAAAAATAACTAGCAACTGAAGTGTTAGAGGTAGAATGAGGCAATAAGTTATTAGCAAAGATAGTGCAGTATTTACAGTCAGTGATATACTAATGAAACTGAACATTTGGAGAATATTTGGGAAAATAAAAGAGCTTGCATCCCTGGAATGCAATGAAAAGAAAAGTGCTCAAAAGGTGATAATATACACAGGGTCAGTTTGTTCAGAGTATTTTTGGAATGTTTGAAATTTATTGTAAGCAGATCATTTATCCATTAGAGTGACTAAGTATTTTAAGAATATCATTCTATAATCCCATTCACTTAGCTTTTATTTAATGGATTCCTTCTGGTGGTGGACATTTGAGTTGTTTACAGTTATTAAGAATAAAACTACTATAAACATATATCAGCAAGTCTATGTGTATACCTATGTTGCATTACTCTGGGATAATGAAGTTGTAGAATAGTTGAGTCATACAATAAATGTACTATATTTCTAAAGTTACAAGAAATTTTCAGAAAGTTCTCTAGAATAATCTCATTCCACACTTCTACCAGCATTATGTTAGGATTCCACTTTTTTCCACATGCTCAGCAAACTTGGTAATTTGAGAATTTCTAGTTAGTGTGTAGTTACACATCATTATGGTTTTAATATGCATTTTCTTAATGAGTAATGATGTGTTTATGCTTATTGGTTATTCATATCTCTTGTGAACTGTCTAAACAATTTTTTCCATATTTTAAGAGAAACGTGCATCTTCTGTTACTGAGTTTTAACTGTTCTTCATACTTCCTAAACAGTGGTTTCTTTAAATCTTTGGCAATAAATCTGTGTGTGAATTAGAGAGAGTATTTGAAGGTTGGGCATTTTTATCTCTTGCTTCACAATTAATTCCCCCGGGCTCTTTAGATTCCGCCTTGCACATGTACATAGTTTTCCTGACAGTCAGGGATGCATGAGGAGTTATATAGCTTTCTATGCCTCCCTAATTTCAAAGATCCCACTAATTTTTTGGTAGAATTATCACTGACTCAACCAAGATGCTAATTCCAGGCCAGCACAGTCATGGGTTTCCTCATTGTTTCTTACAGACTGTTTTATTTTCTGACAATGTGACCAGGCATGGGTATTTACCTTCTGCTGAGAATCAAATCTGCCCTCTTAGCAGTGAAGCTGCTTTTTATCCTTTTCCAGCCCCACTATAGTAATAGCAAATCAAACTTGGCAGGGCAGAGGTTTTGGGTTAAGGGAAGGGTAAATGGAATGGCTCCAGGCAAGAAGCCTACAGATTCCTACTGTTTTCCCCATTATTCAAGAGTTTTTCTTGAATAAACGCTTACCAATTTGTAACTTTGTACAATTCCAGGGATGAAAAATTGTGGACGTTTTCTTGGCAATATTTTCCAGTTTTTAACTTGTATTCTTTGATTTGGGGAAGACAATTTGCCAATATCTGCTGTCCACTATAGCTAGAAATTAAAAGTCTATTTGATGTGTTTGATGCTATTTTAAATGCTATTTTAAATGTTCTTTTTTGTTGTTGTCACTTTTATTAATGCTATTTAGAAATGCCATTAATTTTTAATAATCTACTTTCAAGTAAAGTTGTTTAATTTAGTTTTTCATTCTAATATTTCTTTGGTAGGCTTTTCTAGATTGTGTACATGCACAATCATATGACAATGAGTAATGACAAGTTTATTTCACTTTATTCAATCTCATTCATTTCCTTTTCTTGCATTTTAGACCACTTAATTTCTCAAGTATGACTTTGAATTGAATTAGTGATAACAAGTATCTTTGTCACATTTTTGTTCTTAGAGGGAAATAATTATATACATTATATCAAATTAAGAATGCCTTATTAGGGGACTCTGAGGAAGATGGTGGATAGGAGACAGGGCTAATATACAGCTTCCACTTGAACAGAAAGAACAATGTGTGGAGACTCACACCATGAACTTTACTTGAAGAATCACTTCAGGAATGTACAGAAAAAAAAAACAAAATAATTCACAAAGCCTTTGAAAAAAGTGGCATACTGCTGCAAGTTCCATGAGACAGGAGAAAAATGTGAGTTCTAAAAGTGTGAGGGGGGAACCTACCTTTGAACACACATCCTCAGCGGGGAATGTAAAAATCTACATCACTGGAGAAAGATTTAACCTGTAATAGAGCTGAAGTGAATGTAAGGAGCTGCACAAAATATAAAAGTAGAAGCAGCGGTGGGAAGAGTCTTGTAGGCATTCCCAGGATCCAGCTTGATACCAGGAAAGCCATCTCTGACTATACCTCACATGGACCCTCAGGGAAGGCAGCCAGCAGAATCAAAAAAGGGTTCCAGGATAAAAGAAGTTTCCAACTGAAATTTGTAACAATTTCAACTGGGCACAAATTTTCTGGAGAAGAATCTGGAGCATGAATGAGAATTGCTTCAGATATGAATACAGGAGCCTCTGACATCAAATCTGCATGCTTGCTTTCTTAGTGGCGAAGCTTAAGGCCTGGGGCAAGGTCTGAGCAGGGGACTGCAGGAGCAAGACCAGCTTTGCCAACTGCATGGGAACTGGGTGAGGACTTTTGCTCCTGGCTATCCCCCAGTTCTCTGGAAAACTATATGACACAGCAGAGACAGCCATAATCCCATCTGGAACATACCCCATTGACCTGAGAACCACCCCAACAACAGTGGCTGCAACAAGCCCCACCCAAGCAGAGTCTGAACCCAAACCCACCCAACCCAGCTCCCATCTGATAGCCCTGGTAGCCAAACACAAAAGACATAAACTCTTTGGAGCTTTATGGCCCTTCCCATTACCTGAGAAACCAGATTACTTACCCTAGCAAACCTAATGCAAGCTTACATCCCTCTAATACTACTACAGCTGGTGCTCTCTTGAAGGCACCACCTCCTGGCAGGAGACCAACCAACTCAGGCCATCACTGCAATGCATGACAGGAAAGTTTCTCTTTCCTGCCCCCAAGAAAGAGAAAACAACAGCTGGTCCCACTGCCTGTAAAATCCTGGCTAACCAGAGGTCCCGAGGTTTTCCATGTGACAACTTCATTGCTAGCGTAACCAGCTTTTGAGAAAGCCAGCACGCTAAACACTTCTACAACCAACAATTCTCACAGAGTTTACTGCACTGTCCTGTCACTCCCACCAGAGCAGGTGCTGATAACCACAGCTGGGAGACCTGAAAATGGATTACATCACAGGACTCTGCAGACATTCCGCAGCACCAGCCCCGAGTCTGCTAACCCTGCTGGGTGGTCAGACCCAGAAAAGTAGTAACAATCACTGCAGTCTGTCTCTCAGGAAGCCCCATTCTTAGGGGAAGGGTAGAGCAACATACCAAGGGATCACCCCATGGGACAAAAGAATCTGAAGAGCAGGCCTTGAGTTCCAGATCTTTCTGCTGAAATAGCCTGCCTAAATGAAAAGAAAAAAGAAAAGTAATTCTGGTAATGTGACAAAACAGGGTACTATAACACCCCCAAAAAGATCACATTAGCTCCCCTGCAATGGATCCAAACCAAGAAGAAATCTCTGAATTGCCAGATATATATAGAAGGTTATTAAGCTACTCAAGCAGATATCAGAGAAAGGTAAAAAAAAAAAAAAAAAAAAAAATTAAGTTAAGAAAAAATACAGGATATGGATGAAAAATCCTCCAGAGAAATAGATATCATAAAGAGAAAACAATCACAACTTCTGGAAATAAAAGACACACTTAGAGAAATGTAAAGCGGACTGGAAAGTTTCGATAATAAACTAGAACAACAAGAAGAAAGATCTTCAGAACTCAAAGACAAAGCTTCAGATGGAGACAAAGAAAAAAGAATAATAATAAAAAAGAACAAAGCCCACAAGAAATTTGGGATTCTGTTAAATGGCCACCCCTAAGAAGAATTGGTTTTCCTGAAAAAGAAGAGAAATCTAAGAGTTTGGAAAATTTACTTGAAGGAATAGTAGAGGCAAACTTTCCTGGTCTTGCTAGAGATATAGAGTCTAAATACAAGAAACTCTGAGAACACCTGGGGAATTCATCACAAAAAGATGATCACCTTATCACATAGTCCTCAGGTTATCTATTGTCAAAACGAAGGAAAGAATTTTGAGAGCCGTGAGACAAAAGCATCAGGTTACCTGATTAATAGCGGATTTCTCAATAGAAAATGTACAAGCCAGAAGGGATTGGGGTCCTACCTTTAGTCTCCTGAAACAAAATAATTGCCAATTAAGAGTATTTCTAGCAAAATTAAGCTTTATAAACGAAGGAGAAATAGTCTTTTTAAGACAAACAAATGTGAGAAAATTTGCCACTATCAAGCCAGCACTACAAGAACTGCTAAAATGAGTTCTAAATCTTAAAACCATAAAAGACACCAAAATAGAACCTTTTTAACCATAAATCTCACAGATTCTATAAAACAATAACAATGAAAAAAATAAGAAAACAAGATATTAAAGCAACAACTGACATGATGAATAGAACAGTGCCTCATATCTCAATACTAACATTAAATGTAAATGGCCTAAATGCTCCATTTAAAAAATACAGAATGGTAGAATGGATAAAAATCCACGAACCAAGTATCTGCTATCTTCCAAAAACTCATTTAACACATAAGGACTCACATAAATTTAAGGTAAAGGCGTGGTAAAAGATATTCCACATAAATGGAAACCTAAGGTAAGCAGGAGTAACTATTCTTATATCAGTCAAAACAGACTTTAAAGCAACAACAGTAAAAAGGACAAAGAGAGTCATTATAAAATATCACAATTCTAAACTTGTATGCATGTAACACTGGAGCCCACAAATTTTAAAACAATCCCTAGTAAAGAAACGAAATAGATAGCAACACAATAGCAGTGTGGGACTTTAATACTCCGCTGACAGCACTAGACATGTCATCAAGGCAAATTTAACAAAAAACAATGGACTTAAACTACATCCTAGAAAAAAATGGACTCAACAGATATTTACAGAACATTCTACCCGACAGCTGAAGACTACACATTCTTTTCATCAGCACATGGAACATTCTCCAAGATAGGCCATATGATAGGTCACAAAACAAGTCTCAAAATTTAAGAAAATTGAAAATATATCAAGTATCCTCTCAGACTATAGTGGAATAAAACTGGAAATTTACTCCAAAAAAAACCCCCTGAAAACTATACAAATACATAAATATTTAACAATCTGCTCTTGAATGATCTTTGGATCAACAATAAAATCAAGATGAAAATGTAAAAAATTCTTTAAACTGAATAATAGTGACACAACTTATAAAAACCTCTGGCATACAGAAAAAGCAGTGCTAGCCTACATCAAATAATCTAAAAGAGCACAAATAGACAACCTAAAGTCACACTTCAAGGAACTAGAGAAGCAAGAACAAACCAAACCCAAACCCAGCAGAAGAAAAGAAATAACAAAAATCAGAGTAGAACTAAATAAAACTGAAATAAAATAATACAAAATATAAATGAAGCAAAAAGCTGGTTCTTCAAAAAGATAAAGAAAATTTATAAATGGCATATAACAAAGATAGTATGCCAGCATCAAGTGAGTTTCATATCAGGGATGCAGGGATGGTTTACCATATGCAAGTGAATAAATGTAATACATTAGATAAACAGAATTAAAAATAAAACATATAATTATCTCAATAGACGCAGAAAAACCATTTGGTGAAATCCAGTATTCCTTTATGATTAAAACCACCAGCAAAATTGACATTGAAGGAACGTACCTCAAGTAGTAAAAGCCATTCATGACAAACCCATAGTCAACATTATGCTGAATGAAGACAAGTTGAAAGCATTCCACCTGAAAACTGGAACAAAACAAGGATGTCCTGTTTCACCACACCTATCAACATAGACCTGGAAGTCCTAGCCAGAGCAATCGGACAAGAGAAAGAAATAAAGGGCATCCAGATTGGTAAAGAAGAAGTTAAATTCTCACTGTTTTCCAGTGATAGGATCACACTGAGAAAAATCCTAAAGACTCATCCAAAAGGCTTCTAAATCTGATAAATAAATTCAGTAAAGTTTCAGGATACAAAATCAATGTACACAAATCAATAGCGCTGCCAAACATCAACAAAAATCACACTGGGAATCAAATCAGTAACTCAATCTCTTTACGACAGCTGCAAAATAAAATAAAATAAAATACTTAGGAATATACCCAAGCAAGGAAGTACAAGATCTCTACAAAGAAAACTGCAAACATTGCTGAAAGAACTAATCAATGACACAAACAAGTGGAAACACATCCCATGCTCATGGATGGGTAGAATCAATATCGTGAAAATGACCATACTGCCAACAACAATCTAAAGATTAAATGCAATTCCCATAAAAATACCATCATCATTCTTCATAGACATAGAAAAAAAAACAGTCCTAAAATTCATATGGAACCAAAAAAAAAAGAAAAAAGAAAAAAGAGCCCTCGTAGCCAAAGCCAGACTAAGCCAGAATAAATCTGGAGGAATTGCATTACCCAACTTCAAACTATACTGCAAGGTTATAGTTACCAAAACAGGATGGTACTGCTAAATAAATAGACACATAGACCAATGGAACAGAATGGAGAACCCAGAAATAAAGCGAAATTTAACCAATGGATCTTCATCAAAGGAAACAATACCTTTAAATGTATTGTTTAAGACAAACAAATGCTGAGAAAATTTGCCACTATCAAGCCAGTAATACAAAAACTGCTAAAAGGAGTTCTACAGTGGGTGCTGGAATAATTGGCAAGCCACATGTAGAAGAATGAAACTGGATCCTCATCTCTCACCTTACCAAAAATCTACTCAAGATGTATCAAAGACTTAAATCTAAGATCTAAAACCATAAAAATTCTAGAAGATAACATTAGAAAAACCCTTCTAGACAATGGCTTAGGCAGAGACTGCATGACCAAGAACCCAAAGGCAAGTACCACAAAAGCAAAAATAAATAGTCCACATTGTCTTCATGTTAAATAGGCTGAGCAGAAGAGGAACAGAAGGGGGTTGGTCCTCCTATCTCAAGTGTGGCAGAGGTGGAAGAAAACTTATGTATAATACAAGTTCAAGCTTGTATTCTTCAAGGATCAACTAAATATTATTTTGGTAATTAAATTTATGTTGAGTTCTATAGAATGGTTTTCTTATATCAGATAGTCATGTTTTTTCTTTGATTGTATTAATGTTTAGATTTATTTTGTTGTTTTAATTGAAATAAGATTGCATTACTCAATTAAGTCCTACTTGTTTATGAAGTATTGAACATCTTATAATTTTATGTATTCGATTATTTGTTATTATTTTTTAAATTTCTGATTCTGTGTTTGTGAGAGAAATGGTCCTGTAATCATGCTTTTATTGTGTACCTTTATTAGAGTTTCATTATCAAGATTATATGGGTCTCATAAAATAGTTGAAAAATTGTAATACATGGAAGATTTATTAAAAACTACAATTATTTTTTCTAATTGAGTGGATGAATTCAACCAACAAAACCATGTGGGCCTAGAGATTTTTTTGTGGGAAGGTTTTCAACTGAAAATTTATTTTGCTTTTTGGGTATAGGACTACAGTGGATTTGTGTTTATTCTTGTGTTCATTTGGTAAGTTCTGTTTTATTATGAATTTTTATCTTTTTTCATCCAAGTGTATTTGATAAGCTTTTTCATAGTATCTTCATGATCTGTTTAACATTTGACACATAGTTGATACTTCAGTGTCTACTTTACGCAGGAAGTTATTGATATACATTAATCTGAGTATATCATTTCAGATTAATAACAAGTTCTTAAAAATTAATGAAAAGCAAAAAAATATTGAAAAGTTTTGCTATTCTGAGATACCACATTTGTAACTAGATCTTCAGTTTTTCATATTTTCCTATAAAATTTTACATGTTTTAATTTCTAAGATAATTGAGGCAGTTTGGCTTTTGGCATCTTAAATCAAAGTTTATATGAAAAAAGAATGGTTTCTAAAAGATATTATTTATCTTTAGAATATTTTGATTCTAGCTTTAGTAAAATAACTACTTTATTAAATAACTATCTTATTTGATAGTTAATAATAATTGTAGTTTATTAATAACTATCTTATTTGATTTAATTTAATTTTCCACCTTTTATTGTTACTTTATAAGAACATTTTAATTAATTAGAATTTTTTTTATTGCTTGGAATCAACAGTTGTTTACAGTTTGTTAAAAAATATGAGTACATTTTGCATTGAATCACTGATGAGTTATTATAATTATAATACTTCTAAATCATAGTATTATTACAGGAATTTGTAAAGCAATTAGTCATTATGGGTATTTCACATATATATATATATATATATATATATATATATATATATATATATAAAATTTCCACCTCAAATGAATATTCTTAAATTAAATCTTATTAATATTCAGATTTTTTTTACACAGGAAACTGAGTCTCAGCAGATTCTAACAGAATAGAGGGGCTATTAACCAAGTTATGTTATTAAAACCTTTGAGAATATCCAAGCTCATTAGCCCCATGTAATGTATACTTCAGAGTTAATAGAGGCCAAAAGAGTGGTTTGAGATGGTGATACACCTTGTAGAATAGGCTCATTCTCTTCCTATGTGGTTTTCTCTTGTACACCAGCTTTGAAACACAAGCAATTAATTTTTTTTTACTTCACTTCAGCAAAGTCACAAACTAGTATGAAGAGTCAGACATTTTCTGTGTTACCCAAAGATAGCTAAAACTGCAATTGTGCAATCTTTGAATGACAACACTACATTCCAAATCCTATTTTATTTTGAGTATAATATGGAAAGAAAAATCTAATTTTATTAATAATTATTTGCATCTCAATGTATTCATGAATAAGCAGACTACTCCATATTAATATAATATTATTAATAACTTTATTGTATTTCATACAAAAATAACAAATACATCAAAATTTTCAAACATACAAAATTTGTTTATCCTTATGTGTATTCATGTACTAATATTTTGGATGTTTCTCTGGAAAGAAGCATTAATCATTGTCTTACCCTGAATTTAAATCTTCCCTCTTTATGGTGACCAGAAGTCAAATTACATTAACAGGATAAGAAAAAAAAAAATAAAACTAGTGTGCATAGCTCTTCAAGAGCATCACATCAAATTACCCGGGCTGTACTTTCAGTTGCCTATCAAATATGTAACGTGTTTTACAGTGAACTTAATATACCCTCTTGTGTACTAGAACGCATAATTGCTTTTATAAATTGAAAAGAAATTTCTAACTTCAAACCTCAATCAAAAATCTTTATCTGTACTTGAAACAGTCCCCCCTCTCCCGATCCTGCTATCAGTTTCTTTAAATGTTAATATTAAGAATATAGTTAGCATCTGGCAGTTAAGTAGAAACAAGTATAAATATCTGCTACTGTGTGTATTACCATTTATCCTAGAATAGTTCACATTGATGTTTTATACTCATTTTAATTGCATCTCCACAGAAATGTTATGTAGCTGGCTCTGACTTAGGAAAACTTGATTTGCTTAATGCCCCCACCCATAACGCATTGCTGCTGCTGCTGCTGTTCTTTCTACTCACTCCTCGAGACCATAGTACCTTTTATCACAACTACGGAGGCCATATAAAAGCTAGTCAAACAAACAAGCAAAAAGAAAAAAAGCTAAACACCCACAAAAAAATAAAAAAGATAAATAAAATGCCTTTAAAGAATCAGTGGTAAGAAGTGGGAAAAAAAGAAAAAAAAACAATAAATGAGGAGAGAACGTTGACAATATTTCTTAAATTGTGGTCACTAGTTTCACTTTTATCAGAATTCTCTCTTTTGATTGTTAAAATGCAGATTTCCAGGTTTTACGTCAGTTGTATTGAGTCAGATTCTCTAAGCTACACTACCAGAATGTATTAACATTTAAGTTAAAACCCCATTGATATTGATTTAGAAAATGTAATCACTCAACTTGATAGACTCAGGTGGGAGAGCCCATGAACCTGCTTTTTAAACAATAATTTATTTTAATGAAGTTATTTATTCTGCAAACATTTTTTCCAATACTTCTCAGTAAAATCAGAGGACTGACTCAGAATCTTAATATTTGAAATAAAAAAGTAATTTTAGGAAAATAGCATTTAGGGGATGATAATGCTAGCCTGGCTGAAATATTATGTGTGACGTTTACCTGAGGTTACTTTGTCACTAAAAAGATGAATATTCAGACTTGGAATACTTACATTAACCAGGGGTTGAGGCATGAACAGTTTTGATCTTCTTAACTTCGGCTTGATGAGAAAATTAAAGATTCCTGTAGTTCTGATAAAAAATAGCCTCTCTTCCCAAGATGCTAGAATATTGTTTTTCACAAAAATGGAAAATTACTGTATTCCAAACGTAAAAACAGAACTTTGCAAGTGCACATTTCTAGGAGTTATTGATCATGGGAACGACATTTTTAAAGCCCATGCAGAGATTAGGGCTTGAGAATATAGGCTTTATGTGAGGGAAGGAGCTAGAGGTGGTTATTTGCACAAAAGAGGGAGATGAAATACAACACTCTATCATCCATAAATGGAAATCCGTCTTTGGGTGGACAACCTTAAGAGTGCTATGAATAAGATTAGAACCTGTCTTAATTTTCTACAGCTATATACTAAATTACTCAAAACGTTATTGGCTTAAAACAGCAGCAATAAACATCTCAGTTTCTAAGGGTCAGGGACACACAAGTGTCTTAGCTGAATGGTCCTGGGCCTTGGTTTCTTAAGTGGTAACAATTCAGAGTACACTCATCTGATGGCTTGCCTGAAGTGATAAATTCAATCCTTCCTTCCTCCCTTCCTACCTTCCCTTCCCTTCCCTTCCCTTCCCTTCCCTTCCCTCCCCTCCCCTTCCCTCCCCTTCCCTCCCCTCCCCTCCCCTCCCCTCCCATCCGCTTCTTCCTTTCTCCTTTCCTTTCCTTCTTTCTTTTTCCTTTTGACACAGAATCTTGCAACATTGCCCAGGTTGGAATACAATGACACCACTTGGCTCACTGCAACCTCTGTCCCCAGGGCTCAAGCAATTCTGCCTCAAGTCTGCCAAATAGCTGAGACTATAGACGTGTGTCCCCACGCTTGGCTAATTTTTGTATTTTTTAGTAGAGATGGGGTTTCACCATGTTGGCCAGGCTGGTCTTGAACTCCTGACCTCAACTGATCCACCCATAGTAACCTACGGCAGTGCTGGGATTCAGGCATGAGCCACTGCCCCCAGCCAGAAATTCACTTCTAATCCACACATGCCTGGCAAGTTGAGCTGTTTATTGGTAAGAAGCCTCAGTTCCTCCCTATGTCAATGTCTCAGTGATGGGCCTGTTGACATAGTGGCTTGTTTCCCCTGGAACAAGTGATCTAAGAGATAACAAAGTGGAAGCTGCAGTGTCTTATGACCTATCGTTGGAAGTCAAATACAATCATTTGCATGATAGCCTTTTGGGTTATATTTACTGTAAACCCTATTCTGGGTTAGAAGAATGCACAGGATGTCAAGTTAATACAAGGAGGCAATGATTATCAGGGATTATTTTAGAAGCTGATCAGTCCAGAAGCAAAACTGTTTCACTATTCTTGGCAGATGTGAGGCCTAAATGTAGTGAGTTATGTGGTACAGAAATTTCAGCCCACAGACTTTACTTATGGAAACACTAGTTCTAAGTCATTCACCTTGAGGCAGTCAAACATTCCATTTTTATAGTACAGCAAAAATACAGCTAGTAAAGGGAATGAGCACATCCTATGGGTTCTAGCCAAATAGGAGCTGTTTTGTTTGTTAGTTTCCTACTAATCCTTTAAAATGTATTCAATAGAAAGTGCATGAACCTTCCTGTGGCTAAACATTTGGTCACTTTTCATGAGATTTCTGATAAATCATAAATAACAGAAAATTTTACATTAGCCTTAAATAGCAAACATAATATTTCCCCTTTTCTAATAGCCAAAGCAGTTGACCAGCTTTTGGCATTTGAGATGGGGGCACAGGGGAGACACACATGGAAAGACAGGCTTTCTTCCCTGGCCTTGTTTTTAACTGCTGTTACTCATTTATCGAAACACAGTAAGGATCAACGGTCCACGGAAAGGGATACCTTTCCTCGGCCAACATTCTTGAAATCTGGGGAAATGTTTAAATCTCACCCTTACTCTTATTCAAACTTGTATGATCTCTTCACAGTGGCCCAATTACCTCTTGGATTGAATTTCACAGAGCTCAGAACTACTCCCTGTTTTGTGTGGTCCAGATCTGTTCTACATTAAAAACTCACACATTCTCCAGCCCATTATCTTGTAATATGAAGGTAGTTATTTCCTTAATGGAAGGCAATTCAAGTTTTCTGTGCTGCCCCCGAGACATCACGGATTGAATTTAGACTCCAGAGAATACTTCTGAAGTCCTCTGAGTAAACTTCTGGGAGCACCCTTCACCAGACGAGAGGTAAGGAGTAGAAAACTGTCCCCACCCCTTTGGGAACTGAACCATATTTAGATTCATAGCAATTTGAAGACCCCTCCCAAAGTCTCCTCAAAATGTCCTCTCCAATTTCACATTCTAGATTATTTTACAGCCTCAATCTATTGTGGTGTACATGGACCAACAGTTATAAAGTTGTATGTTAAAGCTTAAGCATGCAACATCTGTTTAATTTCAAAACTCAGATCAAAAGGCCCATGTTAAGGACTTTATCATAATGTATTTGTCTGGCCTGGATGCCATCAACTGCCTTACTATCATGATGTAAGAGATATCCAAAATATCCAAAATGTCTCTCTCTCCTTTTTTTTTTAATTCCAAGTTAGAATCTAGATTCCAAAGATAAGCCTTATTTGACTACAAGCCAGTGATCTCTGGTTACCGACTTCACTTCTGTTCTGCTTATTTCTGTCACTCTCTTTTTTTTTCTTTTTCTTTTAACTTCTAATATCATCTTTTTAGGATAATGAATGGTTCAAAGTATAACTAATTGTGAAAAATACGTAAAAGAGGGTGAGTTCAAGATAATAGGGGAGAGGCACTGTAATTATTTCAAATATATTGTAAACATCAAGTATCAGCCCATATTAAGGGCTTAACATTAACTATTCAATATGCTTAGGGTTATCTTTCCTCAGATCTTTGCTTGGTTAATTTTTTCATCCTTTTCGAGTTTTTACTTAAATCTCGCCTTGTAAATGAATTTGCTCTTAACAATTTAATACTGTAATCTTTCTCACGCCTTTCCCCATTTTGTACTCCGAGTATTTTATATGTTATTCTAGAATTTCCATGCAATATTTATCACCTTCTTATATACTATGCAGTTCACTTCTTTATTACATTGTATATTATCTATATTGGGAGACTGAATATACAAATAAACAATGGCCAGACCAAATATAAAAATAGAACGCTGACTGACACCTGGCAGCAACCTGTCTAGGAAAACATCTCCTTATAATAAACACCCCAGGAGGCCAGTCTGCTGTAAGTCAGACTTGTAACAATTCAGACTCCTATCTCTAGTAATGATCCAGGAAACAAAACAATAACTTTCATAACAAACAGCTCAAAATGGTCACTACTTAATAACTGACACTTGATGTAATTTTTATTCTGCTTCCAACTTAGGACCAACAAGAAAAGCCAAACATGCATCCCTAACCAGTCACACAGAATGCCTGCTTTGCATTAACCCGCCTAGACTTCCCCGTGCCAACGGCCTCCAATCAGGTAATGCTTGAAGCGTTGCATTTTTCACACTGTAAATCTTTCCCCGTCTTCTGTCTTTGATTCTTTGCCAAAACGTAAGAGACAGAGGCTCTTTTACTATAGCAAGGTGTGAATAAATAACATTTAAATATTCTGATTTAGTTGGTTGGTCATCATTTATATTTATAGTATCCTTACCATAAATCTCCTCACTTTCAGAATATGATAGTCAATTTTATGTGCCAATTAGTCTGGGTCATAGTGCCCCGATATTTATTTAGTGAAACATTATTCTAGATGTTTCTGTAAGGGTTTTTTGTTGTTGTTGTTTTTTGTTTTGCTTTGTTTTGTTTGTTTGTTTGTTTTTAGATTAACTTTAAATCAGTGGATTTAAAGTAAAGTAGTTTGTCCTCCATAATGTTGCTGAAACTCATCCAATTAGTTAAAGGCCTTAATAGGACCAATGACTGCCCTATCCCAGAGTAAGAAAGAATTCAGGCTTGAATTAAACATCAGCTCTTCCCTGAGTCTCCAGCCTGTCAACCTATCTGGCCAATTTTGGACTTGTCAACCTCCATAAGCCTCCTTTCTTTGTTTTAAATAACCAGTTCCTTAAAATACATTTCTCTCTCTCTCTCTTTCTACACACACACACACACACACACGCACAGTCTATTAGTCCTGTTTCTTTGAAGAACCATGATTAATATACCAAATACCACAAACCAACCACCTCCCCGATCTGCCGTGTGGGAATATAAGCTCCAGGAAGGAAGGCTTTGGGTCACTTTTGTCCATTGAGTGTATTAGTCTATTTGAGCTGTTCTGACAAACTGTCGTAAACTAGATAGCTTCTCAACAACAAAAATGTTGTCTCTAACAGTTTTTGAGGCTAAGAAGTCCAGTATTAAGGCACATGGCAAATGTGGTGTCTGGTGAGGGCCCGCTTTCTTGTAAATGGCTCCTTCTCCCTGTGTCCTCACAGGATTGAAGAGGCAAACAAGCTCCCTCAGGCCCACTTTATAAAAACACTAATCCCATTCATGAGAGTGAAGCCCTCATCATATGATCACCCCCAAAAACCTCACCTCTCAATACCCCAGGTGTTAGGATTTCAACATATACATTTTGAGGGGACACATTCAGACTATGGCACTAATATATCCCAAGTGGCAAATACTGTGTCTAGTATATCATAGATAGATAATGCATAATGGTTGAATAACTATGTAACAATCTTTCTGGAATACACAGTTTGGTGTTTTAGGTTTGCATATGTCAAAGATGTTGAAGGAGAAAAAGAAAAAGAGAGAGACAAAAGAAAAAGAGAGATTACACCAGACAGCCTGTAAACTCTCTTTGATAACCAAGGTCTCATGAGTCCAGGAAATAAGCAAATAAAAGCCACTGAATATTGCCTAGGCTTACCTCTGCTTTCTATTAAGCTACAAGCAAAATAAAAAGGAAACCAACATCATACTTCTTATTAATGGAATTTCATGAGCACATTTCATCTCAATTTATATTTCATGGCATCCAGGTGCTAAGTGCAGTTTCAAGCATACTCTACTCCCCCATAAATTATACAGTAAATCATCACTTGGTAATGGGCACTTTATTTTTCCTGCTGATTTCCTTAAGTGCCCCACTCTGAGGTCTCTCAGTCATGGCCATATGCTTTTCTTTGCCTTCACATATTTGAATATAGAGCCATAGCGATAGCTCCAAGATTTGTTTTTTCACCCTTTTCTATGAACCCTGGGTTACTCAAAATTGTTCTTTCAGATTAAGAACAGAGTAGAAATCTTTTGCAGCAAACTAACGTGAAGCAAACTTTTTTTTTATTGTTTTATCACCCCTGCTGAGATTCATTTGAATAAGATTTTCCTGAAAAAGATGAAAAGAAAGTATGACAACGTTTGATTCAAAAATGCCTTGAAAAGTAGAAACATAGTTCAGGAAAAATGTATTTCAATTTCTAAGAACTTTGACACATTAAAATATGTGTTATTTTATTTGTTTGTTTTGCTTGGCTTGGCTGTTGTTTTCAGTCACTCTTCTGAGTGTAGACAGATTTGATGTCAGTGGATACGGGATGAATGGTAAATTATGGTTGAAAATGCACATTATTTAAAATTTCAGTGCTATGGACTAAAAAACTATTATGTTCCCTCAACTTCTTTACAAATATTAATCAATATTAGTTCATTTCATTGTCACAACCAATTCCCTAGGTAATCCTGGGCTGCTGTCTGGGCAAATGTTTCTCCATGCTGCTAATTCCTTCTATCGTTTTTTGGCCTATTCCCAACTATTCAATTGTCCTTGCCTC
The DNA here is from genome assembly GCF_008728515.1 of Papio anubis. Lineage (NCBI taxonomy): Eukaryota > Metazoa > Chordata > Mammalia > Primates > Cercopithecidae > Papio > Papio anubis. Next base: position 7,663,882 of record NC_044977.1, read on the forward strand.
AAACTTTTAGTTGTACTCATTTGTTTTCTACCATTCTTCAAAACTACTTTGGAATAAAATATATTTTCCCCTTTAAAATTTTGTTACATAATTTTCAAATCTCACACGTACCCATTATGTCTAGTTATGGATTGTCAGGACTTAAACTGTGAGAAGATAGAATGAAGGAATTTTTACAACTCATGCTCTCTGGCCTTCTATAAAATATGATTTATTCCTGTATTTTCTTTTTAATATAATTTTAATATTAAGCCAAAAATTAAAACAATTCTTAAGAGTAATTAATAAGAATTTGTAAGAAATGTTACTCTGTGCCCTTGGAGATGAAAATTGTAAGAGCAGGTTCTTAGGCAACCAGTGAAGAATGAAAGAAAAGCATCTTTATTAGAAAAGTTTACACTTTCACAAGAGATGTATTCATTTGCTCACATGACAGAGGCTTGAGCAAATATATGTAACAGATGTTAATCAACATGTTTTAGCTTTGTGGCATAACGTTTTGTTTTTGTTTTCTTTTGTTTTGCTTTGTTTCATTTGAGAGAGGATCTCACTCTGTCGCCCAGGCTGGAGTGCAGTGGTGCAGTCTCAGCTCACTGCAGCCTTGATTTCCTGGGCTCAGGTGATCCTCCCACCTCAGTCATCCAAGTAGCTGGGACCACAGGCATACACCACCACACCTGGCTCATTTTTTTAATTTTTATTTTTGTGTAGACAGGGTTTCATCACATTGCCCAGGATGGTCTTCAAACTCTTGGGCTCAGCATAATGTTTTAAAATAAAATGCAAATGTGTTTTTTTTTTAATTTTAAAGCATATTATTGTCAACCAAATTGAAAATCAATAGTGACATCGCATCATTTTTAAGCACATAGATTTCATAATGTTTTACAAATAAGACAATTTTGAATATTTGACACATTATATAAAGCAGAGCAATTTATGGGACATTTTTGGGAAAGAGGGCCTTTTACCAAAGTATGTCTTACAGGTAATTCTTCAAACTTTCAAAACAATTTTATCTGCTGATTTTATGGAAATGTTTCTCAAATATAATGTGCAATACATTGCCTCCTTAATCAGAATATTTGTATACTGTATTTCTCTGCCTAGCTGGATTCTTAGGTCATTTTGAGCATTCTTTTGACAAAACATGAAGAATTAATGACATCAAAAATAAGCAGTGTTCTAAACTCCTTGGTGGTACTTTGATAGTCCCAATTAGTTTTTGTTTTTCTCCTTATTCAGTGTTAGAGGAGTATGCTTTAATGTCTGTAATATCCTCTCATTCCATCAATGCCTTTGAAGGTCCCCAAATGTTGCTGATCATCAAATCACCATGCAAGCTTTAAAAGCTGATTATGCATGTACCCCATAATCAAAATGTGTCACTACCAAGATTGGTTCGGGCTAGTTAATCTTTAAAATTTTTTCCAAGTCACTCAGAAGATTGTCTTGTTTAGTCAGCTTGGGAACAATTATTCTTATTACCCTCTTCTCTTTAGATGTGGATTTGGAATTAGGATGAATTTATATCATATATGTTGGTCACCAATAGCCTGAAAAGAGACTGTTAGTGGTATTCCAGAACAAATATATTTCTCCTGAACATATAAATTGGAATAAACTTCCTTTTTTTTTTAACCTTTCTTTGATTATGTTAGGCAAAACCCATAATCTCTTCTTATCTTAAAGCTTGGAGATAGTATGCTACTTGACATACATATCTCAGAATGTAATTCTCTGTTCTACAATTTTTGTTGACAGCATCAGTCTAGCTCCTTTTTTCCCGGTCAATGCTGCTTCTGCTCCTTTGTTAAGTACTATCAACCCCACTGGTCATTTTCATTAGGACCTTCATCAGCAAAGCCACAAACATGATATGAGAACATGGACTATTAGCTCAGCATTCCATATGGCACAAGGCAGTTTATGTTATTTTCAAGGATGCAGCACTATGGTCTGATTCTCCCCTCCAGCCCTGTGCTTTCTTATCTAGCAGACACAGCATGATGTTATAATGATTATAGATTAAACAATCCAACAGGTCTCTAAATTAGTCTAAAATATAGGTAAGTTAGAGGGTGGAGTTTGGTAGAACTATTCATCTGTCTCAAAGACCTTGACTTTTTTTTTTTTTTTTTTTAGAATGTTAACTATACTGCAGGTTTAGTTGGTTAGAATCCAACTTTAACATACGTTAAAATACTACAGATTATTAGCAGAAACTTATTTCACCACTGTTCCTACTATAAAATTGCATACAACTTTTTTTTACTGTGTATGCTATAATTTCTTTCTATATATTTGTATTTATGAGATCCTAAATTATCAGATGAAGTCTACTTTGCATGAGTCTTCATAATACACAGTTTTGTTTCAGAATATACAGTTACTATTTGGTTGTTGGATAAATCCATTACATTCATTTATTTCCACTTATACATTTAATATATGATACATTGTCATGAAAATACAGAATTAAGATGTCCTTTTAATGTAAAAACAAATATTATAACGTTGCATCATGTATTATTGCTCATAATATTTTATTGAATAACTTTATTTTCTTATAGAGCTTGCATTCAATGAGGAGAAATAAAATTAATATATAATCAAATAAAGAATATATCATTTCAGATAGTTATTCTTTGATAAAAAATAGAGAACAGGATAAAGGGATCAAGATTTTCCTGTGGAGAAGTAATAAGGATCCTCTTTTAAACCTGAAGAAAGAGGGAAAATATTAATGTAAAAATATATGAAGGAAGAATATTACAGGAAAGGAAACAGGAAAAGCAGTCCAAAAAGGGAGGCAGGGAGGGGCCAAACAAAAAAATAACAATTAAAAAAGACTGTAACAGAAATTAGCACTAGGTAAGGCGGAACATGGGATTGGAGAATGAACAATGAGAAATGATCACATATAACTTTACAAGTCGTTTAAATGTATTGGATATTCTAAGAAATAGGATTGTGTCTGGAAAAATACATGTAGATAAATGAGGTTTTCTCATTTTATTTTTTAGCATAAGAAACATATTAAATATGTTTAGGAAAGAGCTGACAAAAAGAGTCACTTACAAAAAGAGACTTAAGAAAACTTGGAAGTACTAAATTGGTGAAAAAAGTACTTAGCCTAGGAAAGGAGATCTCTCCTAGGTAATGAGAAGAAACAGAAGATTGATACGTATGTAAGTGTATGTTTGTAACTATACTCACTGAATTATACTACTCAGATTACCCTTCAAGATAGCATTAATTGCCACAGCTCCCTCTAGTTCAGCATTGGCCTCAGCTATTGACAGCCACTTTGCTCAAAGGAATGGCCTTCTTCCCAGGACATCACACATCAATGGCTGATTGAGGCTTGGGTATATTTTAACTCAACACTGGACAACTCTGATGGGGCATATATGTTCCAAAGTTCTCCATGGGGTTTTCCAGGGCCACAGTTCTTCTTCTCTCTCTGCCTAACACTGCTTCCTTCCCTCTCCTTCAACAGAAGTTGTACTGGAATAAATACCCAGCAAGGCAAACTCTGTTACAGAGAACGTAATCAGCCACAGTTAGGAAACTGAAAAATGTTTCTTCCAATAGAGTTTTTATTTTTGTGTGTGTAAGTTAGAAAACAAAGCCTTCTCTGAGAATGAGTTATGAGATGCATGTGGGTTTAGGCATGGTGAGTTCAAAGTAAATGTAAATGTTTGAAATAGTTGCTAGGAAAACTGGAGCTAAGAATAGTTTAAGGAAACAGAAGCACTGCTAGGCTGTCTTGGTAGCCAAATTGAAGTCATAGACCAAGATAACTGTGAACACTCCTTCCGTTTTAAAAAATATCTTCTCTTGGCTATTTTGAAGAGACATATTTATGGCTTTCCTTCTATAAGTCTTCCACTTTTTCTCAACTTCCTCTAATTTTTTTTCTTTACTTATCCTGTTAAATGTAATGTTTGTCAGGGTCTGCCCTGGACTCACTTCACACATTTTTCTGAAAAGACTCATTCATTCCTTTGCTTCAGTTTCTCTCCATATACTGATGAATCCACAAACTCTTTTTGCAGCCCGCTTCCCTTTCTTAACTATATGGCCATATAGCCACCAGTCTGTTGATCATCTCTAACTGATAATCAATCACCGATCAAGGTGGAAATCCCACAAGTGCCACAAAAAACACATATATAAAATTTAACTAATTTTTTTCCCCAAAAAATCTGTTCTTCTCATCCTTAATATTGCATTCCATGGGTTAAACCTTTGAAAAAAAAGGATAAATATCTGTAGGTTTTTATTAATCACCACATATGGTCAACATTGTAGCCTAAATAACATGTACATCTATCTAATATATTTCTCATTATGGCCTCCATGCAGTATGTGACTCCTGTATCCTGCAAATTGGTCTGCCCACTTCAGTCTTTTTTTCTCCAATCCGTTTTATTTTCCCTGAAATAAAATGTAGCATTTTTTTTTAGATCTTCACAAAACTGTTGGAATTGAGAACCAGACATACATTTTTAAAATCTGCAAAAATAAATTATGAAAGGTCTTTTTGTTTAGGGCAAGCAGTCATGGAATAAACATGTAAACTAGTTGGCTTCTCAAGTATACACAGTGACTTCTCTGTTTAACCTTACAAGAGTACCAAGTGCCTATTTTTCTAGAGCTAGTAGTTGGTGAGTTTTGTCTAGTATTGAGTCCAATCAGAGTTTTAGAAGGATATCTGTGAAAATGCCTCTTCTGCTTCAAATGCCTCAATATTTTCCCATTGCTATAGTAATCATTACAAATTGTAAATGCCTTAATATGGCTCAAATAGCCCTTCAACACCTAATTCCTGCTTACTTTCCTGTGTTATCTTTTGCCAACCCTGACAGTTCTGTTTCCATCCCTGTCTTATAAATTCTAGGTTTACTGTATTTATTATACTGAATTTCTTCAGGTTACCGAAATTTTCAATCATACTGAATTTCTTCAAGTTCCTAATAATTATAATAATTTCTTCAAATTATACTGAATTTCTTCAAGTTCCTAGCACATAATGTGTTCTTGCTAAGTTTGAAGTCTTTTCTTGTGTATCTAATATCAATATCCATAGTAATGCTGTACCACACTAAACATTTCTTGAGTGCTTGAGGCTGTGGTTCTGTAACATAGGTGGTCTCAGCTGGATGCACTTACCTATCTATAGTGGCCTTGGCTGGGAAGATTATATATGGGAGACTGAAAGAAAGTTCCCCGAGGATATTCGATTCTAATCTCTGGAACCTATAAATCGCCTTATTTGGAAACAGTCTTTGCAGGTATAATTAAGGATCTTGAGATGGATGAATAACTCTGAAATTACTTGGTAGGCCTTTAATGTCATTATATTTGTCCTCAAAAAAAGAGAAGCCCCAGCTGTGGACCCAGAGGGCAGAGCCATGAGCCCAGAGGCTGAAGGATCATTCCTAGACCTTGAAACTTAATAAAATTTGCTCTGTTGGATTTTGAAATAGCTTGGAATTGTTGATCCTTTTCTTCCTTTCGTTTTCTACCTTTTGAAATAATGTCTACAGCTTTTCCTACACTTGTCCCACTCTTCTATTTTGGAAGCAGATAACCAGTCTTCTATTTTCAGAAGTCCACAGAAAGGAAAGGAATTTTGGAAAGGATTTTTTCCCCAGATGAATCAGACATAGCTGCACACACATCTTATTTACATGATTTAGATCATGATATTTATAACTTTTGAACTGGTGAAATTTTGGACTTGAGTTGATGCTGTAATTGATTAAGACATTTGGGAATATTGCAATGGGGTGAATGTATTTTTCATGTGTTATGAATGTGAACCTTTTGAGCCAAAGGAAGACTGTGGTAAACTAAAAAAAAATTTCACTGCAGATATCAGGTACTAATCCAGAGAACTTGTAAATGTTGCCTTATTTGGAAAGTGGGTCTTTTCAAATATGATTAAGTTGAATACTTTAAGATGGAAAGATTATTCTAGATATCTGAGTTGGCCCTAAATGCAATCACAAGTATCCTTATAAGAGAGAGGCAGAGGGAGATTATAGATAGCAGAAGGGAAGAGAGTATGACTGTGGAACTGGAAATTGAAGTAACATGGAAACAAGCCAAGGAATGCTAGCAGCCACAAAAAACTGGAAGAGGCAAGGAACAGACTGTCCTCTAGAGGCTTCACAGGGAGTACGGCCCTGCCAACCCCTAGATTTTGGTCCAGTGATACTGATTTCACATTTCTGACTCCAAGAGCTGTGAAAGAATACATTTTTTTCTGTTTTAAAAGACTCAGTTTGTGGTAATTTATTACAGCATTAACCGGAAACTACATTAATATCCTGAAATGAATATTCTGTATCCTACATTTTTTGCTTGTTTTCATGGCCATTTCAGAAGCAAAAGCAGAAACAGAAATGATCAGGGCCTTAAAAAATCTGTGTTTGCATCTAGTTTACTGATAGCCTGCTGGAAAAATAAGTTACCTGGCTGGCCGGCCTGGAGTCAGAATGAGAGAGAATTGCATTTGCACAAAAAAAGATGTGGATACAGGGTAAAATCAAGAATCAGGGCCACTTTTTGCAATCTACCATTCATTCTTAGGTTTAATTTTTTTTTAATTATCTATATCCCTAGAAAAATAACATTCATGTTCAGATTTTGCCCTTTCTTAACGGCTTAGGTATTATGTTATAATATAAGTCAAAGTTAATTAATTTTAACTACCATTTAAAAAACCTTCAGTAAGATAGCACTAATTGCCATATAATTATATTTTAACTTGCTGGACAAAGATCATTAATGTTTTTTTCAGCTTATATTTTCTATAATTCTCCTACTTACTTTCCCAAGAAGCTTTGGGGAACAGATTGAAATACTAAGAAGGTGATTTTGCCCCCCACACCCATTTAAACATTTGCCTAGTGTTGAAAGGACATGTTTAAAATACCTGATGTTCCAGTTTGTGAATTATTAATGTTTTGTAACTACTTTATATTTTCAACTTTTCAAATAAATGTGGAATGCTGAGTAAAGAATAGACATTATGTTGTCCATTTTTTTCCTTTGGTTTCATTTACAGTGATTAGAAATATTCTAAGCATGAACTTGATTTGAGTCAGAAACATGAGGTAAAAAAAAGAAGGCTAAAAAATTTAAAGTATCCAACATACACAAAAATACATGTTCCTATTTATTTTACACTATTTTGTTGACATTGCTATTTATCCTTTTTTGTTACCGATATTTATAATGTTCTTTTAAAATTGTAATGATAATGATACATTACCAGTTCCAACAATATCACTTTCTCTATATTTGGTGTTTATTTCTCATTTGATAAATATTCATGGAAAAGAAAAAGTAGTGCTTAATATTGGCTGGAAAAATATTTTAGACACATGCTCCATCAGGTCCCCCAAACAGCTGTGCCACTACACCTTCATCCAAAAGCACTTGTCAAGTTCTGGGCCTTTGCAGAGCAAAAGGTGCCAACTCTTGGAGCTTGTGCCAAACTGTGCGGAAGTTGCCTGATGCTGATTCAGATCCAGTTGGAATTATGTTTAAAACTCTAAATTCAGTACATTTTTATTTTGGAAATAAAACCACACATTCCTTTCCTCTTTTTCTTCATAATATGCTTTTGAAAGGATATTAACTATATAGAATAAAAATCACAAAATGCTTGTTCTTATTGAGATCATGTTGGCCATTTTGCAGCTTCCAGACCACAAAAATCTCATCATCTTTAGAAAATTGGATCTCATTCTTTCTAACATAATTATCTATCAAAACTTTTTCTGGCAAAAGATATAGTACATAGTAGCTTAATTTGCGGACATGCAAGCAGTACAAACGTTTGAGCTATTGGACAATTTTTAGCTCAGTGCTAATAAGGGAATGTAGTCATACTGGTCAAACTAGTGGTCTAGATAGATGCAGTTTCTATGGGACTAACAGGGAGTGTCAGAATTAAGTAAGTTTAATAAATTAAAGCACGTGCTATAATAGGTCTTTTGTTTTACTAAATAAATTTTGAAAGATCACAGCAAAAGTAAAAAAAAAAAATGCTGTTGATGCCTTATAAAATGTGTCTTATCTTGAGTTAATTATGACAAAGTGTAACTTAGGTCATTGTCAGCCAAGCCATATTAGCTATCTTAGGAAAATAAGCAAATTATAAAAAAAGAACTGCCATTTATTACAAAAAGTGTACTAAATGTAGCTTGCTCTTATCACATAGAAAAAAATTAAATAGAAAACATTAATCGAATTGATAATATATCAAAAATTTAAAACACTGATTATGAAGAAAATGGAAAATCAAAATATTAATTTGTTTCTCTAGTAAGCATGACATATTTCAGAACTGAAAAATGCAAATTATTATACTCATTACATTAGGCCTTTTGGCTACCTGTGTGCTGTTATAATAAAATAAAGAAATTCTTATAGAAAAGAATGCATCCACTTCCATTGCCCTCAGTGGAGACCTAATTGTGGTATTTTCCCCTTTCTGAAGTTTCTATGGAACTTTTCAGGTAAACTTTATGGTATTTTTAAAAATATTTCTGTACGTAAAAATCGTGTACAATATTCATAGGAATATGTAAAGAAAATGTATATATTATATTACAGTATAAATGAATAAATGCTAATTATTGTTTATTATTTTAAAGGTTACCACTGAATTTCACTAAAAATAATTATTTTATTAGTCAAATTGGTTGCAGCGAGATACTAATTTTTGATAGTGAATACAGGAACACTGGCGTAAAACCTAATCCAGTTCACTTTAACCATCTTAAAATTCAAAAATAAAATGATAATAAGAGATTCACTGTATGTTACATGGAAATTGAAAATTATACATAAATATCTGTATAAAATATTTGATGATTCTCTAGCTTTATATCCCATAAGCATATACTCCTTTTGGTTTTCCATTTGCTAGTGTTGTGGTAATCGGTGACATGGTGGTTTGCGATGAATAAAATTTCATTATTAACTGAACATTTGGAAGATAATTTTAGAGCCAATATTTTTAGTAATTAGATATAAATTGTTTAGTACTCCTTTTAGACATTCAATTGATGGAATTTAATACTGATTGATGATAAGCATAGGACCCATATGTTGACCCTTTTTCTTAATTAATATTGGAAAGATAAAAAGCATTATCTTCTTTCAATAAATGTAATAATTTATAAAATATTCATAAATAATTCTATAAATAACTATGTATGTACAATATGCAAAGTTATTTGTTTGCAAAGAGATGTATTTATCTCTTTTCAAGAAGATATATTAATGTCTTTGTAAACAAATATCTTTTTATATTCTCTGGTATTTTATAATAAATATATACATGTAAAGTTAATTAAGAAAAAGGCAAGTTGTAAAAATCTTACAGCATCTCTTTTTAAATGATCATTGCCAATTTAAAAATAATGTATAGTAAACTCATGTTTAGACAACATATGAGATTAAAGGAAAATTATAATTACAAATTGAACAAATTTATAAGTAGGTATTTTATGAGTCTGCGTTTTCTTTTTTAACAATGTTTCAACATGATGGATCCTTCTACAATAAGGAGTGAAAGTGCATTGATGTCGCTCTACTTTGTTACTGACCACATTGCAAATGGCCCTTAGATGTTTCTGAGATTGCCAGTAGATTCTACTATTAAAAAGGAACTAAGTTTTCTATACATCAAACATTTTACAAAATTTAGAGCCGGCTAGGGGGCCTATAAAGTCATCATTTTGTAGCTAGTAACATACTCAAAATTAAATGCTAACTAAGGGGAAAATTGCATAATATAAATATATAATAGGCAGAGTAAGAGAAGCATGCAGAGAATCACTCTAAAATCTTAGTATGATTTTGTGTCTCCAGAGACACTTTACATTCCCAATGGTCCTAAAGGAGAGATCCTTCAACTCTTGCTATAGTTCTCCCTCAGCTCAAAATGTAAAGTTGAATTATGATGTGCAATGGCACTTATCTATGAGCATCCTAAATCAGAAGGTAAAGAACAGAGAAAAAGAAAACTACTAATCCTCTCATCTTCAGGAAGAAGTAAAGAATTGTTTAAATGCAACTGGCAAGAATAAAACCCAAGTCACCTTCTAAGAAAGAAAGTTCACCATCGTGAGTGTTTGCTATGTTACTGAAATAGAGAAGGATGGTAGAAACAAAACTAGAGTAATTTTATACTCAACAGAACATCTGCTGTCATCCTTACAAATCAAACTATTTGGGGACATGGAATAGTTTAGCAGTTACTCAAATGAATTAATACCAAATTAAAAAAAAAAAAAAACACCAAAAGATTGATTGCTGGTAATTGAGAGAGATATTGGAAAAAAAGAAATTTGTTTTTTTAGTTCAAAAGGGAAATTTCTTTATAATCACAAAGATGCTGGGAGTAGTTCTTAAAACTGGGATCTCTGACAACACAAAATATTGTTGGACAATAGAAAGAACTCCACTAACAATAAATTATGTATTATTTGCATATTAACTTACTTAGCAATCATAACTGCAGTTATAAAATACACTATCTTAAATATAGTGACATTCATATGTTTGTAGAAAAAATCATGCTTGTGTGGCTTGATATTTTATAATAACTAAACTCTATCTCTTCTCAGAAACAGATATACAATGCAACCAAACAAATACACATTCAAATTTAGTTTTAGAAATTGGGAGAAATTCAAAATTTATAATTAATAATTAAATAAACTAATACTGATATTTAATACATTTAATAGTGTTCAAGTATGGAGTTTTCATAATGCCCATATGTTTCAGTGTGCCGTTGCCTATTTTTCTGACAGTCTTTAAAAACACAGTTATCCTGCCACGTTGAATCACAGTATTTCATTCATATTAGCTAATCCTAACAGACACTATCTAATTAGAATCACAAAAGAGTTTTAAAAAATCATATCACTGTTGATGTTTTATTAGTATGAAATGGTTTTACTGTTTAATTAATTGACATGCAAATATTTGATATGAAAGGCTCTGTTGCTAGTGTTTGTTACTTAGTTCCTATATCTTTATGGAGGAAACCAATATTTTTGCTTTATCTTCTCCTAGGCACATAGGATGATTATACTTCTCTGCCACCTCGAAGTTAAGCATAGCTATATAACTTATTTTTGTCAATGGAAAATAATCCAATAAAAAGTGAATCAATTACTCACAGAAATACATACAAATTAATGGGAGATTTTCCATTCTCTCTTGTCATGTTGACTGTGAAAACAAAGAATTCTACATAGTGGAGACTCTATCAATATGGATTGCTGATATGTCAAATAGAGGAGAATTGCCCTGAAAAGACACTCATATTCACAGCTTATGTGGTGAATGAAAAGTAAACATTCATTATCCAGCTACAGAGTTGGGGACATGAGAGGTTATTTGTCAGCAAAGTGCAACATAGCTTATCCTGATTAAGGGAACTTTCTTTTCCTTAATTCCCACAACTGGATGATACGACTTTCTGCCCACCCCACTGACTAATGTCACACATTTGAAATAATTCTATGTATGTAGAGAGGAGGTATCGGGGGAACTACTTGTAAAACTTTCAGAAATATCCAACAGTACTTACTACTTTGATGAACATCACTCAAGTGACAGATGTAATGCTAAGTTATTTATTGACAGTAATTATAAGATCAGTCCTTGTTCTCAAGGAACATATGATTTAGAGGCAAAACCAAGAAAAATCCAAATGAATTGGTTTATTAAAATGTAATCATCCCTTTAATGGAAATATATACAAAAAGAGTGAAAACAAACGGAAAGAAATGGAGTCTCTGCCTGAGGTAGTTAAGAAAACCTTTGCAGAGAAAGAGTATATTTAGTGGCTGAAAACAAAAGTCTGAGCATATGCTAAGCAAGGAGAGTAGCATATACAAAGGCTGGGTGATGTATGAGCTGAGGACAAGTTTGTCAAATATTTCTAAGTATAACGTAGAGAAGGTATTGGAATAGATAAAATTGAACAGCTCAACCTGGTCTTATAGGAATAAGTCACACAGCCTATGTGAACGCTTTATATACTTATATTTTTAAAAAGCTTTGGAAGAACGTTGAGCAAAAATTGAAATGATCAACTTACATTTTAGGAAAAAAACACTACAATTTAGCATTGATTGGAATAAAGTTAACTAAAAGAATACATCAGGAAACAACTAGAAAATACAGTTACAGAAATGCAAAACATTAGAGACACAGAAAAAGGAATAAATTGAATAATGTTTTAAATAGGAAAAATCGATATTGGTGACTAGATTTGGGAATGAGGAAGCTCAAGAAAACTAGAGAGTCTCCAAGGTTTCAAGTTGGCGGAATAACATGTGGAACTACTGAGAGAGATGAGGGATTAAAAAGAAAACCTATTTTGAGACATGATGAGTTCAGTTTGGGACAGACTGAAAATCTATTTATGTTGCATTTGGGTATAGATGTCTAGCAAGAGCTCAAAATAGAATTTTAGATCACTGACTTATTCTACTTTGATACAACTGTATGAATCAAATTAGTTAAAGAAAATGTATATAGATTGTTTAAAGACAAATGAGGATTAAATAGAAGGTAGTAAACGTGATAGGTAAGAATAACTCTAAAATCTTATGCGTTTTTTCTCCTCTGTGCTTGAATCCCTGGCTTGTTTCCCTAGTTTCACTGTAAAGAATGCCTGTTTTATCATTCACTAGTGCCTAAATTTTGTAAAATCAAGGACATCTCTTTATTTATATTTTACAATCTACAGAAGTTATAATAATGTTTATAGTTAGGAATATCAATAAATTTTGGCCCAGAAATTAGCCTTTAGTGGAGCTAGCTAAATGTGTTGGCACCAGGATTGTTAGCATAACAATTTAACTTAACCAGCCACTGAGTACTTAAATTTCTTAGCTGTTGAATGTACAAACATGAGACTTAGTCATGTGATCACGATCATGTAGGAAGGACGCATACTTCCTACATAATGAAAGAGGCTGACCATTGTCCTACTTCGTTCTGATACGCTTTTCTATCATCTTTGCAAAGCTGAGACAATCTGAAAAAGAAAGTGTACCTGCCAGTATTCCCTTTTGGAACAGAATTTCTGAGTCTGTAACAGCTTGGTTTAACAATACGTTTGGCCTCGCAAACAAGAAAGATAATTTGTTTGTTTTCTCTGTGGTGATAAGATCAAAGAAACTAACTTATCAAGAGATCAATGCCCATAGCCAAGCTTCAGAACCTTTAGAATCTGTCACATCTCAGTCAGCAAAGTACTCCAGAAGGACTCTGTGAAGTAAAATCACATATATTCATGGAGACACAAGCCTATTCATTCATATTTCTGAGTAATAAATGAATGTATTGTAAGTCAGATTGTAACTGAGTTCTGTATTTGGACTCATATCCTGATAAATATTTATTTGTCCTTAAGTTGTACTGTTTAGGATTCTCCGTTGAAGCTCCATTCTTACTTCATCTATACCACCTTATCAACTACATGATTTCAGTGATGCTAGCTGCCAATCTAGAATCACTACTCAATCTTTTGGACTTTTCCTGCTTGCCTTCCATGCCCTTGGTCATATGGGTACTGAATTTTGATTAGCAACTTTCACTTATGCTAATAATGACAAGTCTCATATTTATACCTGTAAACCAGTTTTTAGTCTCAAAGCTCTATTTGGAAGCATACCCCTCTGTTCTGCCTCTAAGGCCTTGACTTTATTCTCAGATCAGACCCCTGGATATGTTCGCATTCTAGTTTTAATCCGTCTGCCGACTGCCATAAAGCATTATGCTGTACATTCAGGAGGATCTGGCATATAGTTTCCTGATATTTATTAATTCAAGATGCTTGTTCCAAGTAAAGAAACAAGGATTTTTTGAAAAATCGAGAATCTGTAGGAAACTAGGCAAGTAAATGAGTTAATATGACTTTGTTTCAGAGGAAGTTTTTTGAGAGAACTATTTACTCACGTGTGAAATAATCATAGCACCACAAACAAAATAACATGAAACTGACGAGGAATCTTTTTAATTGACCAATAAGTTTGTATTGTAAAGATTACCAGATGATTAAAATGACTTGTGTAATTTAAAGAAAGGACAACTAGAAACATGACTGGTGTGATTTAATATGATGTAGGATGACATTTATTTATAAATATTCTGAACCACAGCACGCTTACTATTTCCAACTGAAGACCTCAAGTATACATAGCTAATTTGGATTCACTTCTGTTGGTTCTTTTCAATTGGGCTTTAAGCACTTCTCATTTAGTCTTGATTGTATTTATGTTTAAGCAGTTTGTCATTTGCATGATTTACTAGGAAATTTATATTTTATTGGAATACAGCATGAATTAGGTTTTATCTTATATAATCACTTTTAAAATGAATTGCACTTTATTTGTTTTCTACTATGTGCTTATTCTCATAATATTATAAATCAAAGGAAACCTGTACCTGTTTTACATATACATTCAAATGTATATTTTACCTATCTAGAGACTTTCAGTGATATTCTGATGTAAAGATTTTAGAATAACTGCGGAGTTAGTTCGAAATGCACAAGAATCTTGAGATGTGATCAAATATAAAATATTTACTGAATGCCAATATGTTAACTTCTTCATAAGTGTCACACTTATGAAATAGAAATTTACAAAGTTTACAATAATGTTATATCAATAATAAATAATATAACCAAATAATGTTAAACCAATAATAAATATTATAACCAAATAATAATGTTAAACCAATAATACATAATAGAATAGGAAACTAGAAAACATTTTTAGGATGCCAACCATGTATGCGTATATTAGGTGCAACTTACTAATTCACAGTAGTGCATTTGACACAAGGATGGAGGAAAAATAGTAAAATGGGAAAGACCTTGAAATGGATGTGCAGGGATAGGGGTTCTTTGCTGATCTCTGTCACTAACAATCTCAATTAACTTGAGCAAGTCACTTAATCTCATAGGCTTTTTAGTGTAAAGATAAGTTAAATCATTTCTTGGACAGTTTTCCTCTTGTTATAGGTTGAATTGTGCCTTCCCGTTCAATTTATTGTTGAAGCCCTAAACCCCAGGACCTCAGAATGTGATGGTAGCTTGAGGATTGCTTGAGGGCAGGAGTGGCAGCACAGACCAGTCTAGACAATATAGACTTCATCTCTAAGAAATTTTTTTAAAAAATTAATCCAGCACAACAAGATGCATCTGTAGCTCCAACTAATCAGGAGGCTGAATTGGGAGAACTTCTTGAGCTGAGAAGTTCAGGGTAGCAGTGAGCTATGATCATTCCACTGCATTCTGGGCAACAGAGTAAGACCTCATCTCTTAAAAACTGCAAAACAAACAAATAAACAAAAACAACAAGACATAAATGAGAGAAGAGGAGAGGAGAGGAGACAAGAGGAGCGGAGAGGAGAGGAGAGGAAAGGAGAGGAGAAGAGAGAAGAGAGCAGAGGAGTGGGGGAGAGGGAGAGGGGGGAGAAAGGAGAGGGACAAGAGAGGAGATGAGAGGAGAGAAAAGAGAAGAGGAGAGGAGAGGGGAAGGTGGGAGGGGAGAAGAGGGGAGGGGAGGGGAGGAAAGGGAGGGGAGAATGGGGCTGTATTTGGAAATAGGGTATTTAAAGTGATAATGACATTAAAATGGGGCAATGAGAGTGAGCCTTATTCTGATATAATGTGGCTCATTTATAAGAAGAAGAGTTTAGGACTGTGTGTGTGTGTGTGTGTGTGTGTGTGTGTGTGTGCGCGAGAGAGAGAGAGAGAAAGAGAGAGAGAGACAGAGAGAGAAAACACATGAATGTACTGAGAGACAACCATGTGAACCCAAGGCAAGAAGGTAGCCATCTGAAGGCCAAGGAGAGAGAATTCAGGAAAAAAAAAACAAAAAAACAAAAAACAAAAAAAAACACTCTGTCAAAACCTTAATCTTGCACTTCTAGCCTTACAGAACTGTGAATATATATATATATATAAAATACACACACACACACACGTAATTTTTTCAAGCCACCCAGACTGTGGTAATTTTTATGGCAGTCCTAGCACACTAATATACCTGTTTTCAGCCTTAGAAGTATGTAATCAAATATCCTTTCAACTATATCTATTAATTAGGTTTGGTAATAGGAAATGACTAGTGGAGATTCAATGTATTGCTATAAATGCAAACGACTTACAGAAAAACAAACTAAAGAAATTTAATTTGGTCCACAGTTAACAAAACCCAGCAGTATATATACCTCCCTAATCTTACACTCTAGTCCTATAGAATATAGAGATGATCAAAATCTACAAGACCTCTTTTCTTTCAATAGAAAAAAATAATATGTATGGAAATCTTCACAAACTATAATCATAATGAAATTCTAATGTCTATTGTAATAAATAATCATATGTCACTATGATTCTGTTATTCTTTTTTGGAGACAAAGCCTTGCTGTTGTCACCCAATCTGGAGTGCAGTGATGCAGTCTCAGCTCATTGGAACCTCCTGGGTTCAAACAATTCTTCTGCTTCAGCCTCCCCAAGTGGCTTGGATTACAGGGGCCCACCACCATGCCCAGCAAATTTTTGTATTTTTAGCAGAGATGAGATTTTGCCATGTTGGCCAGGTTGGTCTCAAACTCCTGACCTCAAGTGATCTACCCACCATAGCCTTACACTATAATTTAAATAATGATAAGACATATGACATCTATTGTGATTATTTCATCATCAACAATTATCTCTTTTGTGTGACATGACTGCTTGAGATGTTTTCTCTGATATGTTTATGTTAAAAATGTAGAATACTCTTTTAACAATGTTTCTTATTTACTATTAAATATCTCAGAAAAATGAACAAATGAAGAATATAATTTAAAACACATTGACTATATTAGTCAGCGTTACTCAGGAAAACAGAAGCTATATTAGTTATTTTAGCTGAGGGGATTTCATTGTAGAGAATGGTTAAATTCCTTAAATTTTGTGTGCGAGGAGACTAACAATATCAGCGGACCCTGAAGTAACATAAAAATAATAACTGCAGGAAACAGCTAGCCATTCTAGGTCTAGATGAACCAAGAGAAAAAGTTGGAGTATCAGAACCTACCTGCAAGTTTAAAGAAACAGCGGAATGGAACTAACTGTGATCCAGATTTCTCATAAGGGGGATGTTACTGGTATCAATGGCTATAGGTCTCAACAGGCTAGATGCTACTGGTGTCAGTGGGGTGGAGACAGGGTGCCCTGAAGCTGGTCCTATAAGTAAGAATAGAGGCTAAGTTTGTAACTGAAGTAATAGTCAAAAAACTAATGCATAAATCCAATTTTAACAGCTGTTTGAATGTTGTCCTATTTCCTTCAGATTATTAGGTTTACTTGTTTTTCTGAGTTTTTAAAAAAATATATATTTATAGAAAAAATGAGAAAACAACTATTTCACACTTTTAATTATGTCGTCTCTGTATAGAAATATATATGCAATTTAACATAATAAATAGTTTATATAACCGAGTATTTAAAATAGCCCCAATATATTGTTACAATTATTTTTGTATCACCCATCTATGAAACTGAAGCATGTCTGCAAAATATGCTTAGAAGTTTGGAGAATGACGAGTAGAAAAAGATTCAAATTTATTTCTGGAAAAGCTTACTAACTCCAGGTGTGTGAGAGTTCCTTCACTGATGTTAGCAGCAGCAGCCTAGGTGATTTAATTTCACATAGAAGTATAAGGTGCTTATCTCACCTTAACATAAGCAATCTGGCCCAGATACAGGTAAAATTGTATGAGGATTGTTCAACTGTAATTTCACCTAAAAAGAAAAAAAAAGAAAAAAAAAAAACACAAGCAAAAAACCAGAAACCAGCCATGAGATTGTACTAATTTGACAGAACTACTACATCATACAACAATCTAACTTCTACGTATAATCCAAAATAAATGAAATCTGTGTGTTGAAGAATTATCTGTATCCCCATGTTTATTGCACCACTATTTAGAATAGTCAAACTATGAAATCAACCTAAGTATGCATCAACAGATGAATGGATAAAGAAAAAGTGGTACATATACACTGTGACGGTTAATACTGAGTGTCAACTTGATTGGACTGAGGATGCAAGTATTGAGCCTGGGTGTGTCTGTGAGGGTGTTTCTAAAGGAGATTAACATTTGAGTCAGTGGGCTAGGGAAAGCAGACCCACCCTTAATCTGGTGGACACAATCTAATCGGCTGCCTGTGAATATAAAGCAGGCAGAAAAACGCAAAAAGACAGGACTAGCCTAGCCTCCCAGCCTACATGTTTCTCCCATGATGCTTCCTGCCCTTGAACTTTGGACTCCAAGTTCTTTAGTTTGGAGACTGGAACTGGCTCCTCCTGCCTCTCAAGCTTGCAGAATGCCTATTGTGGCAGCTTGTGATCTTGTAAGTTAATACTTAATAAACTCATTTATGTATCTATCCTATTAATTCTGCCCCTCTGAAGAACCCTAATGCATACACAATTGAATATTATTCAGACTTCTAAAAGAAATTCTACCCATATTTAAAACTAGGTTTGCCTTTCATTACTTAGATTTAAGGGTTCTTTATATATTGTGGCTAGCAGATACAAGTCTTTTCTAAGACCTGTAGTTTTCAGATGTATTCTCCCATCCTGTGGTTGTTTATTTGACTTTGATGATGATATCATTTTGGAGCATAAAGGTTTTTAATTTTGATAAATCCAATTTATCTATTTTCTTTTTTGTTGCTTATTCTTTAGGCATAATAGTTAAGAATTCACTAACAATCCAAGGTCATGAAAATTTATGCCTGTGTTTAATTATGAAAGTTTTTAATAGTGTCCTTCAAAAATTCATGTCCCCTGCAATCGGCGAATATGCCCTATTTGGGAAATAGGGTCTTTTCAGTTGAAGTCAAATTAATATAAAGTCATACAAGATTTGGGTGGCCCTAAATTCAACATGACTGATCTCTTATAAAAAGAGACAAACTGGACAAAAATACACATGGAGGGTAAGTGGGCATGTGATAATGAAGGCATAAATTAGAGTCAGGCTGCCACAAACCAAGAAATGCTGAGGATTTCCAGCAACCACTGAAAGCTATGAAGAGGCAAGGGAGAATTCTATTCTCCCTCCTCCCAGTCTCCTGGTCTTCTTATTGCTTCTTGCTTTTTTATTTGTTTGGTGATTATCTGGATTATAATAATAAAAGTTAATCACCAATACAAACACAATATTCACTCTCTGCTTCTGCTTGTGAGTGAGCAGGGCTTTGGATATTCCCACAGTCACTCTAAACACTGGGGCAATAGCACTGAGCTCTTTTTTCTTTCTTTCTTTCTTTTTTTTTTTTTTTTTTTATTATACTTTAAGTTCTGGGGTACATGTGCACAATGTGCAGGTTTGTTACATATGTATACATGTGCCATGTGGGTGTGCTGAACCCATTAACTTGTCATTTACATTAGGTATATCTCCTAATGCTATCCCTCTACCCTCCCCTCTCCCCACAATAGGCCCCAGTGTGTGATGTTCCCCTTCCTGTGTCCAAGTGATCTCATTGTTCAATTCCCACCTATGAGTGAGAACATGCGGTGTTTGGTTTTCTGTTTTTGTGATAGTTTGCTGAGAATGATGGTTTCTGGCTGCATCCATGTCCCTACAAAGGACACAAACTCACCCTTTTTTATGGCTGCATAGTATTCCATGGTGTATATGTGCCACATTTTCTTAATCCAGTCTGTCACTGATGGACATTTGGGTTGATTCTTAGTCTTTGCTATTGTGAATAGTGCTGCAATAAACATACGTGTGCATGTGTCTTTATAGCAGCATGATTTATAATCCTTTGGGTATATACCCAGTAATGGGATGGCTGGGTCAAATGGTATTTCTAGTTCTAGATCCTTGAGGAGTCGCCACACTGTTTTCCACAATGGTTGAACTAGTTTACAGTTCCACCAACAGTGTAAAAGTGTTCCTATTTCTCCACATCCTCTCCAGACCTGTTGTTTCCTGACTTTTTAATGATCGCCATTCTAACTGGTGTGAGATGGTATCTCATAGTGGTTTTGATTTGCATTTCTCTGATGGCAAGTGATGATGAACATTTTTTCAAGTGTCTGTTGGCTGTATAAATGTCTTCCTTTGGAAGTGTCTGCTCATATCCTTTGCCCACTTTTTGATGGGGTTGTTTGTTTTTTTCTTGTAAATTTGTTTGAGTTCTTTGTAGGTTCTGGATATTAGCCCTTTGTCAGATAAGTAGTTTACAAAAATTTCTCCCATTATATAGGTTGCCTGTTCACTCTGATGGTAGTTTCTTTTGCTGTGCAGAAGCTCTTTAGTTTAATGAGATCCCATTTGTCAATTTTGGCTTTTGTTGCCGTTGCTTTTGGTGTTTCAGACATGAAGTCCTTGCCTATGCCTATGTCCTGAATGGTATTCCCTAGGTTTTCTTCTAGGGTTTTTATGGTTTTAGGTCTAACATTTAAGTCTCTAATCCATCTTGAATTAATTTTCATATTAGGAGTAAGGAAAGGATCCAGTTTCAGCTTTCTACTTATGGCTAGCCAATTTTCCCAGCACCATTTATTAAATAGTGGGCATGTTATAATGCCCACAATTTCTTGTTTTTGTCAGGTTTGTCATAGATCAGATGGCTATAGATGTGTGGTATTATTTCTGAGGGCTCTGTTTTGTTCCATTGGTCTATATCTCTGTTTAGGTACAAGTACCATGCTGTTTTGGTTACTGTAGCCTTTTAGTATAGTTTGAAGTCAGGTAGCATGATGCCTCCAGCTTTGTTCTTTTGGCTTAGAATTGTCTTGGCAATGTGGGGTCTTTTTTGGTTCCATATGAACTTTAAAGCAGTTTTTTCCAATTATGTGAAGAAAGTCAGTGGTAGCTTAATGGAGATGGCATTGAATCTATAAATTACCTTGGGCAGTATGGCCGTTTTCACAATATTGATTCTTCCTATCCATGAGCATGGTATGTTCTTCCATTTGTTTGTGTCTTCTTTTATTTCACTGATGTGTGGTTTGTAGTTCTCCTTGAAGAGGTCCTTCACATCCCTTGTAAGTTGGATTTCTAGGTATTTTATTCTCTTTGAAGCAATTGTGAATGGGAGTTCATTCATGATTTGACTCTCTTTTTGTCTGTTATTGGTATATAAGAATGCCTGTGATTTTTGCACATTGATTTTGTATCCTGAGACTTTGCTGAAGTTGCTTATCAGCTTAAGGAGATTTTGGGTTGAGACGATGGGGTTTTCTAAATATACAATCATGTCATCTGCAAACAGGGACAATTTCACTTCCTCTTTTCCTAATTGAATACCTTTTATTTCTTTCTCTTGCCTGATTGCCCTGGTCAGAACTTCCAACACTATGTTGAATAGGAGTGGTGAGAGACGTCATCCCTGTCTTTTGCCAGTTTTCAAAGGAATGCTTCCGGTTTTTGCCCATTCAGTATGAAATTGGCTGTAGGTTTGTCATAAATAGCTCTTATTATTTTTAGATACGTTCCATCAATACCGAATTTATTGAGAGTTTTTAGCATGAAGGACTGTTTAATTTTGTCAAAGGACTTTTCTGCATCTATTGAGATAATCATGTGGTTTTTGTCTTTGGTTCTGTTTATATGCTGGATTACGTTTATTGATTTGCATATGTTGAACCAGCTTTGCATCCCAGGGATGAAACCCACTTGATCATGGTGGATAAGCTTTTTGATGTGCTGCTGGATTTGGTTTGCCAGTATTTTATTGAGGATTTTTGCATCTGTGTTCATCAGGGATATTAGTCGAAAATTCTCTTTTTTTGGTGTGTCTCTGCCAGGCTTTGGTATCAGGATGATGTTGGCCTCATAAAAAGAGTTAGGGAGGATTCCCTCTTTTTCTATTGATTGGAATAGTTTCAGAAGGAATGTTACCAGCTCTTCCTTGTACCTCTGGTAGAATTCAGCTGTGAATCCGTCTGGTCCTGGCTTTTTATGATTGGTAGGCTATTAATTATTGCCTCAATTTCAGAGCCTGCTATTGGTCTATTCAGAGATTCAACTTCTTCCTGGTTTAGCCTTGGGAGAGTGTCAGCGTCCAGGAAATTATCCATTTCTTCTAGGTTTTCTAGTTTATTTGCATAGAGGTGTTTATAGTATTCTCTGATGGTAGTTTGTATTTCTGTGGGGTTGGTGGTGATATCCCCTTTATCATTTTTTATTGCGTCTATTTGATTCTTCTCTCTTTTCTTCTTTATTAGTTTTGCTAGCAGTCTATCAGTTTTGTAGATCTTTTCAAAAATCCAGCTGCTGGATTCGTTGATTTTTTGAAGGGTTTTTTGTGTCTCTATCTCCTTCAGTTCTGCTCTGATCTTCATTATTTCTTGCCTTTTGCTAGCTTTTGAATGTGTTTGCTCTTGCTTCTGTAGTTCTTTTAATTGTGATGTTAGAGTGTTAATTTTAGATCTTTCCTGCTTTCGCTTGTGGGCATTTAGTGCTATGAATTTCCCTCTACACACTGCTTTAAATGTGTTCCATAGATTCTGGTATGTTGTATCTTTGTTCTCATTGGTTTCAAAGAACATTTTTATTTCTGCCTTCATTTGTTATGTACCCAGTAGTCATTTAGGAGCAGGTTGTTCAGTTTCCAGGTACTTGAGCAGTTTTGATTGAGTTTCTTAGTCCTGAGTTCTAGTTTGATTGCACTGTGGTCTGAGAAAGAGTTTGTTATAATGTCTGTTCTTTTACATTTGCTGAGGAGTGCTTTACTTCCAACTATGTGGTCAATTTTGAAGTAAGTGTGATGTGGTGCTGAGAAGAATGTGTATTCTGTTGATTTGGGATGTGGAGTTCTGTAGATGTCTATTAGGTCTGCTTGGTGCAGAGTTGAGTTCAATTCCTGGATATCCTTGTTAACTGTCTCGTTGATCTGTCTAATGTTGACAATGGTGTGTTAAAGTCTCCCATTATTATTGTATGGGAGTCTAAGTCTCTTTGTAAGTCACCTAGGACTTGCTTTATGAATCTGAGTGCTCCTGTACTGGGTGCATATATATTTAGGATAGTTAGCTCTTCTTGATGAATTGATCCCTTTACCATTATATAATGTCTTTCTTTGTCTATTTTGATCTTTGTTAGTTTAAAGTCTGTTTTATCAGAGACTAGGATTGCAACCCCTGCCTTTTTTTGTTTTCCATTTGCTTGGTAGATCTTCCTCTAGCCCTTTTTTGAGCCTATGTGTGTCTCTGCACTTGAGATGGGTCTCCTGAATACAGCAAAATGATAGGTCTTGACTGTTTATCCAGTTTGCCAGTCTTTGTCTTTTAATTGGACCATTTAGTCCATTTACATTTAAGGTTAATATTGTTATGTGTGAACTTGATCCTGTCATTATGATGTTATCTGGCTATTTTGCTCGTTAGTTGATGCAGTTTCTTCCTAGCATCAATGGACTTTACATTTTGACATGTTTTTGCAATGACTGGTCCCTGTGGTTCCTTTCCATGTTTAGTGCTTCCTTCAGGATCTCTTGTAGGGCAGGCCTGGTGGTGAAAAAATCTCTAAGCATTTGCTTGTCTATAAAATATTTTATTTCTCCTTCACTTGTGAAACTTAGTTTGGCTGGATATGAAATTCTGGGTTGAAAATTCTTTTCTTTAAGAATGTTGAATATTGGCCCCCACTCTCTTCTGGCTTGGAGAGTTTCTGCCGAGAGATCTGCTGTTAGTCTGATGGACTTCCCTTTGTGGGTAACCTGACCTTTCTCTCTGACTGCCCTTAATATTTTTTCCTTCATTTCAATTTTGGTGAATCTCACAATTATATGACTTGGAGTTGCTCTTCTCGAGGAGTATCTTTGTGGTGTTCTCTGTATTTCCTGAATTTGAATGTTGGCCTGCCTTGCTAGGTTGGGGAAGTTCTCCTGGATGATATCCTGCAGAGTGTTTTCCAACTTGGTTCCATTCTCCCCATCACTTTCAGGCACACCAATCAGATGTAGATTTGGTCTTTTCACATAATCCCATATTTCTTGGAGGCTTTGTTCATTTCTTTTTACTCTTTTTTCTCTAAACTTATCTTCTTGCTTCATTTCATTCATTTGATCTTCAATCACTGATACTCTTTCTTCCAGTTGATCGTGTTGGTTACTGAAGATTTTGCATTTTCATGTAGTTCTCGTATCATGGTTTTCATCTCTATCGGTTCGTTTATGGACTTCTCTGCATTGGTTATTCTAGTTATCCATTCTTCCATTCTTTTTTCAAGGTTTTTAGTTTCTTTGTGCTGGATATGTAGTTCCTCCTTTATCTCTGAGAAGTTCAATTGACTGAAGCCTTCTTCTCTCAGCTCGTCAAAGTCATTCTCCATTCAGCTTTGTTCTGTGCTGGAGATGAGCTGCATTCCTTTGGAGGGGGAGATGTGCTCTGATTTTTTGAATTTCCAGCTTTTCTGCACTGCTTTTTCCCATCTTTGTCGTTTTACCTGCCTTTGGTCTTTGATGATGGTGACGTACTGATGGGGTTTTGGTGTGGGTGTCCTTTCTTTTTGTTAGTTTTCCTTCTAACAGCCAGGACTTTCAGCTGCAGGTCTGTTGGAGTTTATTTGAGGTCCACTCCAGACCCTGTTTGCCTGGGTATCAGCAGCGGAGGCTGCAGAAGATAGAATATTGCTGAACAGCAAGTGTCGCTGTCTGATTCTTGCTCTGGAAACTTCGTCTCAGGGGTGTGCCCAGCTGTGTGAGGTGTGAGGTGTTGGTCTGCACCTAGTGGGGCGTGTCTCCCAGTTAGGCTACTCAGGGGTCAGGGACCCACTTGAGCAGGCAGTCTGTCCATTCTCAGATCTCAACCTCCATGCTGGGAGAACCACCGCTCTCTTTAAAGCTGTCAGACAGGTACATTTGCATCTGCAGAGGTTTCTGCTGCTTTTTGTTTAGCTCTGCCCTGTCCTCAGAGGTGTAGTCTAGAGAGGCAGGCAGGCCTCCTGGAGCTGTGGTGGGCTCCACCCAATTCGAGCTTCCTGGCGGCTTTGTTTACCTACTTAAGCCTCAGCAATGGTGGGCACCCCTCCCCCAGCCTCGCTGCTGCCTTGCAGTTAGGTCTCAGACTGCTATACTACAGGCATACGCCATCATGCCCGACTAATTTTTTGTATTTTTAGTAGAGATGGGGTTTCACCATGTTAGCCTCTCCTGGCTGTTTTATTCCAAGGTTTTCTACTGTAAACTTGCTGGGCTACAGTTTAACCTCTGTCTTTTATCTAGCCACAAAAGCCTCTCACCACTCAGGTACTGTTCTTGAGAGTATTGTTAGTTTTGAATTTATCTGTTGCAAATAAAATCAGGTGTTCTGGGTAGAAATTGGAAGCTGGTTTTATAGCCTGTTTCTCCCCTGAGGCAAAATTTCTGATCCAGGGCTCATGAGATCTAGGTGGGGACAGTGGCATGCTTCTCTCTGAGTAAACTCCAGATTTAAAAGCTGAGTATTCAGTGAGCAGAAGTGGGCAGGAGGCATTTTTCAGCTTGCTTGTCCTGCAGTGGAACTACTACCTCATGCACTGGCAAGGGCGATCAGCACCATAGCATTATCAACACACTGGGAGCAATGTACAGCACCTATTCCATGAGAAGACTTATCAAAAGAAGGAAGTCCCCACCATTCAACTACATTCAGCTGTAATTTAACTTCATTGGGGCAGGACATTAAACACTGACTTCCTCTTTCCAAAAGGAAGGCTTTAGTTGAAAACTCAAGAAGGGAGGAATACTGTATTCTTAGCTATGTTAAAAGATAAACTGAGTCATTGCACTAGCAAAGACATAGAGTCAACCCAGGTACCCATCAAGAGTGGACTGGATTAAGAAAATGCAGTACATATATACCACAGAATACTACACAGTCATAACAAAGAATGATATCATATCCTTGCAGCAACATGGATGCAGCTGGAAACCATTATTCTAGGCAAGTGAATGCAGAAACAGAAAACTAAATACTCCATGTTCTCACCTGTAAGTGAGAGCTAAACCTTGGGTACACATGATCTTAAAAATGGAAGCAATATACTCTGGGGAATACAAGAAGGCAAGGGAGGGAAAGTGGAAGGTTGGAAAAAGCATATCCCTTGGGTACTATGCTTACTGAGTAACAAATTGATTCATACTACAAACCTCAATATCATGCAATATATCTTTGTAACAAACCTACACATGTAGCCTCTGATTCTAAAATAAAAGTCTTAAAAAGAAAACAGGAAAAAAAAAAAGAAAAAAGATAAACTGAGTCACTTTAAAATAGTAAATACTTTGAATATTCAGTGATTCACAATTCAGGCAGCTCCAGAGCTGAAGTGGCTGACAGAGCACTAGGGGGAAGCTTTTTCAGGGTGAGTGCAGAAGGAAGGGAAAGAAAAGATGTGATTGGCCAAAGTGAAGCAGCAGCCTTATTGGGATCATTCTAATAAATGGTCTCTAGTTGGAGGTAATTTGGCAGTTTCTGATTGGTCAGGCTTAAGTTTCCTTTTACCACCTACACTGAATTCAGTGTGGTTTGCTAGGGAAAATTGATTTTACTGAATTTTAAACTAGAGAAAGGAAAGTTACTTTTCGTTGAGTTAGGATGCCAGGAACTTCTAATTTCAGGCCTGGTCTATGAAAAGCAAAAGAACAAAGAACACTGCAAACAACAGTTTCAAAATTTACAACGTAAGTCTTTAGAAATCTTCTGGTAGAAAAGCAATTATCTCTAAAAGTGTACTAAATAGGGTATACCACACTATTTCCTTCTTAAAATAGATCGCATCTCTTGATTCTTGTGAAGGTCTACTTTCAACTTAATCTCACCATTGCAAGTGTTTTTATTTCAATGTCCTTGCAGAAGAAATTTCTGAAAAGAACTAAAGAAGGTATTTGATTTTCCACTTTTATTTGGAAAAACGTCTACTGGATGAATTAAATCAACGTTTTTACGTGACAACTATTTATAGTATACGGTTATTCCCTCTCTCTCTGTTTCTCCTTCTCTCTCTCTTAAAATTTTGTTTGATGAGTGTAAGGAATACTGAAATCAATCAAACAAACAAAAACAAATCTATTCCTAGTCAGGTAGAAAAACACATTTGCTTTATCATTTCTTCACTGAAAACACCCTTTGGACTGTAACTAGTATTCTTTTCAAAGACAGAGATTAGTAAAATAGTTCTTTCAGAGTATATTATCTGAAACTCAACACATTTACTAGAAACACAGCACTATATTACAGACAAAATGTGTTTTTTAGCATACGATAACAATAAAGTATTATCAGGAAGTATGTGTATCACTATATTAACTGATTGAAATAAATGTTCCATAGTTTATTTAATATATATTTGCATTGAATATCTGTAAACTATGAATAAAAAATAAGCACTCTGGGTGTCAAAGCTTAGAATATCAACAATACCATCTTTTATACTTTTGGGGGTACATCCAAAATGTTGTGTTCTAAGAGTCAATTCAGAGACCAGCATGTGAGAGAATGTAATACAGGCTAGGTATACTTCATGATCAAAAATCACTGGTATTTTGGTCTTTTTGCAGGGTAGAACTACACATGAGAAAAAAAAAAAAGAAAATAAATTGTAAAGGCAGAGACTGTGCGTGTGTGTGTGCGCGCGCGTACACATGTGCATGTGTATATGCGTATTTTGATATATTTTTTTTCTTTTCTCATTTTCCGTATAGCATCTAGTAGATTATCTTGTTAAATGTAGTTCATAGCCGGGTGCGGTAGCTCACACCTGTAATCCCAGCACTTTGGGAGGCAGATGCAGGTGGACCACTTGAGGTCAGGAGTTGGAGACCAGCCTGGCCAATATGGTGCACCCTGTTCCTAGTAATAATACAAAAATTAGCCAGGCATGATGGCAGGCGACTGTAATCACAGCTACTCAGAAGGCTGAGGCAGGAGACTTGCGATTATGCCACTGCACTCTAGTCTGGACAACAGAGCGAGAGTCCATCTCAGGAAAAAAAAAAAAAAAGAAAAAGTAGATCATAACCAGATTTCTTACTAAATCATGAAAAACAGCAAGAGGAAATGTTTGGCCACTTATATACCAAAGAGGTATGTAAGGAAAAAGATAAATGAAATAGGGAGAAAAAAAAAGAAAAAGAAAAAAATAGAATTAAAAAAAAAGCAAAGGAGATGAAGGGAAGAAAGGGATGGGAAGAGTTAAAAAGGGAGGAAGAGAGAATAATAAAGTGAAATAGTAAAATGGCTGAACATTTTCCTCTCTATTTATTTTTGACTTTCAAGTCAAATTGCGACAGTGGATATCTATGTAATGGACTCTCATGGCTCAGAGGTAGAGTGGATTCCTAGACATGAGGGTAATCCTAGAGACTATGTCCCTCTGGGGTAATAATGATCCATAGCTATTTCTCTACAGAAAATTTGCTCAAGGATATTCTCACAATAACACCATTCACTTTTGTTACCACTGAGCTAGGAGGTAATAATGTAAATCATTTCTTTACACATTATTTTGGAGAAAAGTGAGGTGGGGGATGGGGCATATATAATCTATAACTAACTAATGTTGAAATTATGTATTTATTTATTTATTTTTGCCAGTGGCTACTATTCTTACTTTGGAAGTATTTGAGTTTAAGAAAAAATGATTAAATAATTATATTGGCTAGGAACACATCAATGAAGTTTCAGTCATCAAAAACAGCACAAGAATTACCGAAAAGAGGTTGACCATTCTATGTTGAGCCATATGTGCTTATCAATAAACTTGAAGTCTGATAGAAGAGTACATCTGAGTTTAAACATTTAATAATGAGTTTTTCCAGTAAATATTTATTTGGATTTATTTTTTATTTGTTCTAGAAAATATAAAAATGTCTTTAAGATAATAAATAGCCATAAGAATTTTCCTTTAACTGTTTATCACAATCAGGTGTGGAACCTTATCTGCAGTATATTTTTAAAAAACTTTCAAAAACACGTGTCCCATTTTAAACCATTACTGAAAATTAAGGTCTTAGAAATTTAATATTTCTATTTTTCTGTATCACAATGTTGATTGATTTTATCTTGAACTAAGTCGTTTTTGTTTTTCTAATAGGACTTATCATTTGCCTTTGCATTTTAACATTTTATATTGAAAAAAATATAGAGTAAACTATATTACTGATAATTAGCTTAAAAATGTAGTCTACTTTATACATGCTATGGAAAATAAAATGGGAAGCTTTGTTATTTAAGAAGCTTTGTTAGTTAAGATAGTGCTAAAGGAAAATATTTATGCATCCATTTTTATATTCTGTTTTGAAAAACTCCAAATATTTTATAATTCTATCAGGAGATATAGTTTGGTTTAATGGTTAAGAGGACAGAGAAACTTGGATCTGAATCCTGACTCAACTATCTGGTTTTATTGCCTTTTACATAATATCCCTGAACCTCAGTATAATCATAATTTTAACCCAGTTAGAGAACACTAATAAGAGTGAAACAAATAGACAATGGTTAATGAATAATTATTAGATCCATTTGGGGTTTTAAGCAATGTATTTACTATTTTAAATACAATTTTTATTTTAGAATAATTTTAAGTTTACAGAAATTTTGCAAAGATAGTGCAAAATTTCTAGTGCATGCCACACCTAATGTCTTATTATTATACATTAGTATAGCATGTCATTAATATCACACATTAGTATGATACAATGAATGAACCAATATTGATACATGGTTATTTACTAACATTCATACTTTACTCGTGTTTTTTAACCTATCCTTTTCTCTTCCAGAATCCCATCCAGGACAACACATTACATATAGTAAAATTGTCTCCTTCGCTGTGAAGATTACTCAGAGTCTTTCCTTTTTGATCACCCTAACAGTTTTGAGGGTTACCAGTCAGGCCTTTGTAGATATCCTCAACTGGAATCTGTCTGATATTTTTCTCATGACTAGATGAGGCTTATGGATTGAAGGGAGGAAGACCACAGAGTGGGATACCCATCACATCTTATCAGGGGTGCATATATCAACATGACTAATCTCTGTTTATGTTAACCTTAATCATGTGGCCGTGGTAGTGTCTGTCAGTGTTCTCCAATGTAAAGTGACTTCCCCAGCTTTTTCATGCTTCATTTACCCCTGCTTTGGAAGAAAGTCACTATATGCAGCTTGCCCTTCTGGAGTGAGGAGTTGTGGTTTACCTCCTTAAAGACAGAGTATCCATGTAAATTACTTGGAGTTTTGCGTGTGTATTTATTCTTACCATTTGTTTATTTATTTAATAATATATTTATATCAGTGTAAATTCGTGGGTTTTTTTTCTCTTTACACTTTGCCATCTAATTCAAAATTATTTACATTGTTGCTCAGTCTTTTAGCTATGGTTATTAGAAATTCTTTACATAAGCTTCTGTGTCCCTTTGACATAACCTGCTCATCACAGGTTATTCATTTATTTATTTTCAGCACTTTCTTACTTTCTGCACTAGTAGATGCTCCAGATTCATCATGTATATTTCTTGTTTCAGTAGAATTAGTCCTTTCTCCAAGGAGCACTTGTTTCTTTATTGCAGAATAATATTAGAAACGAAGAACTGAGTATGTTAACATAAAATTTAACGAGAGTTACTTTTAATAAATTTTTGAAATGTAAGGAATCATATATGTAAAGAATATCATTCAACTTTGTATCTTTATGGCATACTGTAAATTTTAGTCAATTACAAAAGAAAAAATGTATATATTCCCCCAAATATGTATTTGTGTATCCCAATTGTGTGTACAGTATATAATTTTAAAAACATACATATATGATACATTTATAATTTTATATGTAATACTAATATATTATAAATTATATTAATTATATATAAGTATTATATCATGTGATTACACACATATACAAAATGGACAATTTTAATATACTTAAATATAATATAACTATCTGCATTAATTTATTAAGCAGACAAATTTAGAAAAAATATAATAAACATAAGATATGGTCTGAATGTTTGTGTCCCTCCAAAATTCTTCTGTTTAAACCTAACCTCTAAAGCAATGCTATTAAGAGGTGATGCTTTAAGATCTGATTAGGCATTGAGTGAACTATCCTTGTAAATGGGATTAGTGGCCTTATAAGAGAAACCTGTGCTGGGTGCAGTGGCTCATGCCTGTAATCCCAGCATCTTGGGAGGCCAAGGCAGGCAGATCACTTGAGGTCAGGAGTTCAAGATCAGCCTGGACAACATGGAGAAACCATGTCTCTATTAAAAATACAAAAATTAGCTGGGAATGGTGGCAGGTGCCTGTAATCCCAGATACTAGGGAGGCTGAGGCAGGAGAATTGCTTGAACCCAGGAGGTGGAGATTGCAGTTAGCCGAGATTGTGCCACTGGACTATAGCCTGGGCCATAGAGCAAGACTCCATCAAAAAAAAAAAAAAAAGAGGCCTGAGGGAGCTTATTAGCTTATTCACCTCTTCTACCATGTGAGGCACATAGAAGACACCATCCATGAGGTACAGACCCTCACCAGACATAAAATCTGCTGCGTTCTTGATCTTGGACTTCCCAGCCTCTGGGACTGTGAGCAATAAATTTCTGTTGTGCATAGATTACCCAATCTATAGTGTTTCGTTATGGCAGCCAGAACAGACTAAGACAACATGTAGTATATTGTTAAAAATAAACTTACTTAAATGAAAGTATCCTTTGCCATGTTTAATCAAATTATGGCTAAACAAATAAATACATCCAGTTGATTGATAGAAGTTATCTTACTGGAGAAAAGTTAGAATCCCAGGTCCTCTTTAGGGATAAATGCTATGCTTTTATTCCTTTCTTATGATCTATTTTTCAAAGTGCTTAGGTATTGTGAATGATATGAAATAGCACAAAGACAGTAAATGCAAGGGAAAAATAGTTCAAATAAACGTCTGTATTGACATAATCACAAAACTGAAGGGCATTCAAAAAATATTGCCTTGTCATCCCAAGTTAACCATTACTTATAACAGTCAGAATACTTGACTATCACGTATGCAGAGGATATCTGAAAAGTAAATTTAAAAATTAATTATTTCTGTTGGTCCCCTCTAACTTCAATATTTTTCCTGGGCTACTTTCAAGATTTGAAAAGCAATAACTGAGAAGGAAGCACTACAATCTTGCCTCGGGCTGGTCCCACACACAAAATTACCATAACCATTTTCACTTTTTTTTTAACTAGCCATTTCGAGAAAAGAACAGATAGGCAAAATTTCCATCAGTCTAAAGATTTATTGAGTTGTATGAAGACATCCTCTCTTCATGCCTCCACTCAACCCCAAACTTAAAGCATAAACATATTTTATTTTACTCTATATACTTTATTCCATCATAGTTACTTTCCAAAAAAAAGCCATTGCATATTTGTCCCAGAGTAGAACAAATTTAGTTATGTTTTTAAGATATTAAAAATTATCTAATGTATTCCACTACTTATAAAAATGTAAAATGCATCATTTCTGTGATGAAATTTCTGTGTTTGAAATTTGTCACTAATTCAGACAGTGAAAGTCACAATACTCTTGAGGTAGGAGGTGGTCAAGGGAGTAACTATGTCCTCAGGACACGACAGCCTTGGGACTATGCAGTCAACACAATAAGCCCCAGTATTTGCACTGTTGTCGAGGTTATTCAAGCAAAGCTATCTCCAGTAGAGGATTTCCCCTATAGAGAGCATGTACATTTTGATTTTACCTGTGTTCAGACTGACTCTTTGCTCATTATAATAGTAACATCACAACCTTAGGTGGAGATTTAAGATGCTAATGAGAAATGTGATATATGAACAAGCATGCACAGTTACTTCATATGTGTGCCCAGAGGACCACCCAGAACATCCCTACTATAAGAACTCTCCCCACACCTTCATGAATAATCATGTAGGACTCCCGTAAAGGGAGTTTCCCTCGTGTTAGTTTTTCCTGTCTCATTCTAACGAACAGCCTACACTAAATTCTCTCTCTCTCAGTGTGCACTGTCTATTCTGTTCTTAACTTTCAAAATAGTCTTTTTCCTCTGCAATAAATTGCTCAGTGCTGCATCTCCTTTGTTGTGTATCTATTGTTTAAATTCTTTTAAACTAAGAAGTCAAGAACCAAGGTCTACCAGCAGGTGTCAACACTCTGAGATATTGATATTCCTGATTGCAAGACCCACAAAATGTCTCTGAAATTGAAATAAAAATATTCATATAATTACTGGTAGCTACATGATATGGTTTTGCTCTGTGTCCCCACACAAATTTCATCTTTTAGCTCCCATAATTCCTACATTGTGTGGGAGGGTCTTGGTGGGAGACGACTGAATCATGGGAGTGGGTCTTTCCCATGCTGTTCTCATGATAGTGAATGGGCCTCAGTAGATCTGATGTTTTTTTTGTTTTTTTTTTAAAATGGGAGTTTCTCTGCACAAGCTCTCTTTTTGCCTGCCGCCATCCACGTAAGATGTAACTTGCGCCTCCTCGCCTTCCACCTTGATTGTGAGACCTCTCCTGTAATGTTGAGCTGTAAGTCCAATTAAACCTCTTTCTTTTATAAATTGCCCAGTCTCAGGTATGCCTTTATCAGGAGCATGAAAACAGGCTAATACACTACATAATGTGGTGCAGGTATCCACACATGTAGAGGAAAGTACATTTTTCATAATTTATTTAAATTGGTTGTATAAGCACAGTAAAATTTGCTACCGTTTTAAATAATGGCCAAAATTTAACCATAGGATTATAAATTTTATTATCTAATATTGTTTAGAAAGTAAATGTACAACTTACTTTTTTGTTTTGTCTAGATTGCTTTTTTAACTGATGCATATTTACATAGTCTCAGGGTACATGTGGTAATTTAATACATTAATGTAATTTGTAATGATCAAATCAGTTTACTTGAGATATTCATCACTTTAAATATTTCTCATATCTTTATGCTAGAACCATTCTAATTCTTCCTCTCCAGCTATTTTGCATTGTACAATAGTTTATCATAAACAACATTAGGTCTTATTTCTTCTAGCAAGCTATACACCTGTACCCATTAATCAACTTCTCTTCATCCCCCTCTCCTTACCCTGCTTAGCCTCTGGTAATGACCACTCTACTTTCTATCTTCATGAGATCCACATTTTTAGTTCCCACATGTAAGAGACAAGAAACAATGCCTTTCTGTGACCAGTTTATTTCACTTAACATAGTGTCCTCCAATTCCATATATAGTTGCAGATGACAGGATTTGTTTTTTTAATGGCTGAATAATGACCCCATTATATATATATATATACCATATTTTCTTCATTCATCCATTGGTAGAAGCTTGGTTGATTGAATTTTCTTTTTCTGTACAAATTCATATTTTTTTAGATTCTACTTAAGCAAAAATGTTTTGATCCTGAATAAAATTTAAATATTAAAAATGCATCTCCTAAAATATGTGTATTAAGCTTTTTTAAAAAAATTAAACTTAAGTATTTTATGTGATTTGATTATATAATAAAATATTTTCTAGATTCATAAATTTATTATTCATAGTTTAAATTTCATTGGTTTCTAGGCCCTGACAAATTTCCAAACCTGTCCAAGGACTGCTTTAACCACCAAAGATTATGCTTTTGTATGTGGGAGATTTGCTTTTTTGTATGTATGAGATTAGAAGATATTTTCGTGTAACATTAAAAATCATTATGAATGTTGATGTTAATGCATTACTAATAAGTATTACAAAGTAATTAATGATATATTATTATGTAATGGCTTTCATACTATCATCTAATAAATATCTTCTAAACTTTATAAAGTTTGGAAGTAGAAAATTATATTTTATTTTGCCACACACATTTTTCACTATCAATTTGTCATTCTTTTAATTTGAATTGGTTTGGGCCAAAAGTAAAAATCTCATTTTTCTTATCCACCTCCAATTCTCTGAGTGTGCACTTTTTGGTTAAAATCAAAACTGGATTAAAAGCACAGCTATCATAAGAGGCAGAGTCTTGACCCATTTCCTTCTGTTCTTAAATCTATGCTTTTTTGTCTAACTCTTTCTGGATGGAGAATAATGTGTTTTTTATTTCCTCATTGCCATTTTTTGGATTGCCTTAAGTATAGCACCAACAAACTGACAGTTTTAAGTTAGTGAAGTGCTCATGAAAGGGAAAAAGTAACATAGGGACCTTTAAAGCATCTTTCTCCACAATCTTGTCTGTCTTTAGCGAAATGGAGTAGCAGCAATCACACCTTTTTATGTTAGTGCTGAAATTTTATAGACTATATGCAGCACATTATTAATCATTTTTATAGTGATATTTTAGATTAAATTAATATTTTATGTTATTTTATAATTACATTTTATCTGCAAATCTATTTTTCATTGATTATTGTTATGCTATATCATGTACAAATAATGAATATAGGGACATTGGCTGTAAATTTCTGTATGACAGCTAGAGTATTAAAATATCAAGTTAGGTATACCTTTGTTGACTACCAGTTAACATATTAATAAGAGTTATTTTAGTGGTAAGCATGGCATAGTTCCTTCCCAATGAAGCATAACATACTTTTTTAAAGGTAAAACAACAAGTTAGTGGGCAGTTACTCTAAGTGTTAAGTACCTGGGAAGTAGAAATCATATAGGAGAGTCATGTAATAGAGTCCTCTTGACTTATGTATGGAAGAGAGCCAGTCAGCAGAGAACTAAAGGGATTCACGAAATCAATTACAGATAAACTGAACCATTAAGATCAAAGTTAGCCAGTCAAGAAGGTAAAGGATAGAAAACAGTATGCTCAAGCTTTCAGTGGCTACGGAAAGAGTACCACAATTAAGCAACGAAAAGACATTTTAGTGGGGCTATGGGGAGAAGCAATTACAAGAAAAGATGGTAAACAGTCAAGCGGAAACCAAGCATAACTTACTTTGGAAGTCATGTAAATAAAGTTTGAATTTTATTATCAGATCGCTAGTTTAAAGGACTTTTCTTATTTAGAAAAAAGCAATGAGTGACGCTAATTGGTAATGGAGATTAGGTTTTGAATATCCTAAATCAGTCAAGAAAGAAATTACACATGTACCAGATGTGTTGTTTTCAGATAAACATAGATAACTGGTATTTATTAATAAATTATTAGGTTAAATTTATAATTTATGTTGCTAGGAAATTTGGTAAATAATGCCTAGATTTTAGAAGAAGAATGAAATAAACAGTTTCTAGCATAAAAAAAAGAAAAGTTCCTTGAGACCTTAATATATCTCTGGAACTAGTGTCAAGAAAAAAAAAGAGCCTGGCAAGGCCATAGTCACTGGGGAATATCTATCCTGACATCCATGATTGGCTCTTTCAGGTAGAGGACATTAAGTGGTCAGTTATTTACAAAGGGAGTATAATAAAGTAGAATATTGTCTGCATGGACTTACTAGCAAATTGCCTGGGATCAAACCCTAGTTTTGCAAATGACTATGTATATAACCTAAGATATTTCAATTCTCAGTGTCCTTTTCTATAGAATAAAAATAACAATAGCATGTATTTTATCAAAGGATTATTGTGAGAATTAAGTTGTTAGCATCTGTCAGGACAAACAATATGTGGAGTACAGAGATCACAGATTCGGCTTGAATTTTAGCTGCTGCTATTATTTCTGAATCTGGAGGTGGACAATGATTTACTTGGAAATGATAATTTATCATCCACAGCTAATAAATTTAAGTTTAAATTTCTTGTATAGATGTATATTAAACTTTTTTGCAATGAACAATTGAGTATATAAATAAGGTCACCGTATACTTTATTACACAAACAGGAAAATTTTGAGATTGAAAATGGGCGTTATTAATAATTATGGCTGAAAAATAGGTGACACTGGGACTATCTTCAGTCAACAGAGAACTTGTGGCCTCAGTACCAGGTTTGATGTTACAATTTGTGCTCTCAGAAATAAAAATTCTTTGATCATATCTTTTTACACAAACTTGTATTTGGAGTTTTCAATAAGGCCAATAACTTTTGACATCATTTATGTAGGTCTTCAGTGCTTTCAAACATATTACATGTTTTTATTTCCCACAATACAGACATAAAGCAGGTAATATGTTTAATTATCACAGTTTCGCAGGTGAGGGAATTGACATGTAGTAAACATAAACATATTTCTTGAAGGTAAAGTTAACTCAGCTAATTAGCATTAAAGGCAAGATCCAGTGCAGGCATTTTGTTGTCATATCAATATTCTTAAATATTACACCAAAAGCTCTTGCAGAATCTTCTCAGGAGGGCGACATAATCATATTTCTATTTTAGAGAGTTAATATAGTTCTAATGTTGGAAAAACTTCAGGGGTAAAATACTGATACAGAGAGAGCAGTTACAAAAATGTTGAAGTACATAAAGTCTAGAGTGAAGGGAGAAATACTGAACATATAGAGTTCATAGGGATGAAGATTTTGATTAGACATTGGTGGAGGGGCAGAGAGAAGAAAGTGGATGTGACCTCTCAAATCCCTTGGGAAACTATGTGCATAATTATACCCTTTATTCATTTTCAGTCAGTGTTTTCTCTGTTTCTCACAAAATATGTGAAATTTGATTTAGTAAGGTATAAGCTAGATAAGTGGATGTCCTGATTATCATACTTATTGTAGAAAGAGACATTTTAGAGTAATCAATTTCAAAGTTTTAGATTAAAATAATACGCTAGAATATTATAAAGACTGAAATTTTAGTAATTATATAACAATTGCTTTGCATTTGCTTGATTATATGTTCTTTTACATACATAGACAAAGATATATTTTAAGGATAAATTAAGAGATGTTTTTACAAGGTCTTATAATAATCATTTTCTTAGTATATTTTAGACAGGAGGGAAAGGTATTTATATCAAAAATATTTTCATGATTCCAATTTACTTTAGCAGTCACTGATAGCAATTTCAAATTTTTAAGGGCAATACTGGTCCTCTTTTTTTCTTATTGTGAATTAAATACTGGTAGTGTTACATATTAAATTGTGTCCTTCCCCAAAATTCATTTGTTGAAGTCCTTACCCCCAGCACTGAAAAATGTGACCCTATTTGAAAATAGGTGCAGATGTAATTAGTTAAGTGAAGATGAGGTCATTAGCATGGGCCCTAATCCTATATGAGTGGTGTTCACATCATGGAGGGGAATTTGAGACAAACGCATTCATAAAATGCCACGTGAAGATGAAGGTAGAGATCAGAGCAACGTTCTACAAGCCAAGGAACAATACAGATTGCCAGCAAGCCACCAGATTCAAGGTGAGAGGCACAAAACAGATTTTTTTTTTTTCCTCATAGCCCTCAGAAAGAACCAACCCTGCTGGCACCTGCTGCTGGTCCCTGGACTGCAACGCTGTAACAAAGGTTTTTAACCACCACGTTGTTTTCAGATTAAAACAGTCTTCACCTTTCAACAGACTGTTTTGTTAATGACATGAATATCAGGATTTCCACATTTTGAAATCACAGAATAAGAATTATTTAGTCTAATTCTCTATTATTATACAGACAATGAAATCATGATACTAAAAGAAGCAAAAAGGTTTAATCATGTATTGACCATTTCTCATGATCTAAGCAGATTAAGCTGAATGAGGTAAGAACTACTGTTGCTTAAAATTCTTGTGCTGGGGTTAAAACCCATTCTAACTCTAGCTCTCACTCCATTAAATTACTACATTGACACCACCCTACAGTTGTGTATTAGTGTACATGTGTGTGTATGTATGCATAGATCCATGAATGCACATAGGTATATATGCATGTATAAATGTTTGTATGCTTCCTTTGAGACCATTTTGATACCATGGCTAATTTCAAATTTTAGAAACTATTTTTTTTCTCAGTTTCCCATCTCTAGTTTCAATTATTTTACTATGTGCATTCCTCACTTTTTCATTTATTCCATTATGACTTCCACCTCCTGATTGCTTCGTGCTTTCTAGTTATCTTGTAATTTCAGATTTGTCAACCAAGATTCATAGTCATTTAAATTCTACCTATTCTAGCAATCTTAAATTGCTAAATCCCTAGCCTCTTCCATGGCTAATTCATGATTTGTAGTCCATCTTCCATAATCCCCCATCTATTGTGTTCATTCTTTTATAGAAACCATTTTTTTTAAATGTCATAAAAGGTTTATTGGATCTATTTCAGATACAAGTATTTTACTCATAAAAGTATACTAATTATTTTGTTTACCTCTTATTTACTTTCAAATTTTACTGTTTCTTGCTTATTGTAAAAATTTGCACTCTTTGAGTAAAAGATATAGCAGAAATCAATCACATAGAACATAAGGGTTACATGAAATATAAAGGGATAGATCTAGAATCTTCTATGTGATTTTTAAAATGAGTTACATATATGTTTCTGGGTAACATTTGAACTATGCTTTTCCTTTATTGAACCATATCTGGGGTACCAGATACAGTTATTTTTACTACAGTTGTAGAAATTTAACAAGACAATATAATTTTAACACAGCAATGAAAATGACTAAACTCTTGAAATGCTCAATAACAATGGTGACTGTTTCAAATATAATTTTCAGCTAAGCAAGCCAGAATTTGCTTATGAATATTGAATAGATTGTTTATGAATGTTAAATAAATTTAACTATAAAATATAATTATATATTTTATAAAATATAGACAATTATCTAATTTATCGTTTCATTTATTTAACATTCATAAGCAATTCAAACTAACCTGGGTTTTTAAAAGTTGGGGGAGTTCTCATCTTTGGAAGCTTAGTGGATGGAAGCGGGTATAGGTGCTATTCAAGTTTGTAAAATTGTATTGAGCAGCATTCTTATGTCTTATGTATTTTAAGAATACAATATTTAAATCAAAAGTGCATGAAAAAAGTAAAGATTGATGTATTACAAAATGTTAGTATTTGGTAAGTTTGAGTATTAGCACATTTTCTACAACTTTTTATATACTTCACATTACACACTAACATACTAAATAGAATCGTGTAACATTTGCTTCATTTTGTCTTATGCTTCATTTGGCAGCATAATATTCAGGTAGATGGAGATAATGTGTATTATAGGATTGAATAATCTGCTGGTCATTGTGGTAATTTGCATGGGAAATTATTCCTAATCTCCTGGCTGAACATGACTGGACAAAGTCCATCCCCAGGATAGGCTTGTACTCCTTCTGAATGATAAGGATGCAGTAATTGTTGCTGCCTATTTCATCCCTCTCCTCCTCAGATTGAGAGGATGAGTTCTGGGTGATTTGAGAATGC
The DNA here is from genome assembly GCF_008728515.1 of Papio anubis. Classification (NCBI taxonomy): domain Eukaryota; kingdom Metazoa; phylum Chordata; class Mammalia; order Primates; family Cercopithecidae; genus Papio; species Papio anubis. Next base: position 7,704,254 of record NC_044977.1, read on the forward strand.
AGTACTGTGTCCTTATCCTCAGGCTGAGAAACTGTTGGATTCTTGTCTCATCATCCTGAACTATCTTCTATTCTGCCATTGTGTCTGCTCTTTCCCATCTATAGTCAATGTAACAATCGTTGCTGCTATCAGTACCACGCTACTTTTTATTTTTTCTTATTTTTTCTTCCTGTCTTGTTCATTATCTGCACCTTTCCTCTTGCTTTATGCAAAAAGTCGGTTCCAATTCTCTTCCTCCTGTTCTTTCTCTGTCTTTGCCCCTGATACTTTGTTTCTTGGCTTTGGTTTGATGCCATTCATCTAAGTTAAATGATTAGGTACAACATATAGGGTATATGCTTCATCACAACTAATTATTTTGCCATTTTTTCTCCTAGAGTTGTAGTTAATATGTTACATTTTCTCTTTCCTTATTTTTCTTTTTTGGTTTTTGCTTCTAGGTATAAGTTTTTCTTCTCCACATGAAGACTGAATAAAATTTTGAACATTGTGTATGTGTGTATGAGTATTCATGTTAACTAAAGTTACCAATAGTAGTTCATCTTTTAAAAAATATAAAAGATATACAGGAAAATGGAATAATTTCATTGATGAAGTGATGATGATTTAGTTAGGGTGTGTTATGTAGACCTACAAAGGGAAAAACACATGCAGATATTTGGTGTAAGTGAACGTTTTTCCAATATCAACCTTTAATTGACTCTGAGCCTCAAATGAATCAGCTTCTCCAATCCTGTAAAGATATACAACTAATGTACACTTCTGAATTTACTTTTAAAAGAGTATTTAAAATAGAAACATGTATTTGCTAACTTGAGCTTTTCTTAAAGTGGTAGGAATGTCAGAAACTCTGCTCAGTAAATATTGTGATATTTCTTCATTATTTAGCTTGGTAATTTTTTTCAACCAGTTCCTGAGCTCCTTTTTTGATCTACTTCCTTGCTTGTCTTGAGATTTAAATGTGATATGTTTTAAAAACAATTTTCAGAGGCCAGGCACAGTGACTCACTCCTGTAATTCAGCACTTTGGGAGGCCAAAGCGGACAGATCACTGGATGTCAGAAGTTTGAGACCAGCCTGGCCAACATGGTGAAATCCTCTCTCTAATAGAAATACAAAAATTAGTCGAGTGTGGTGATGCATGCCTGTAATCCCAGCTATTTGGGAAGCTGAGGCATGAGAATTGCTTGAACCTGGGAGGCAGAGGTGGCAATGAGAACAATTCAGATAGTACATAATATAAAAGAACTCGAAGAAGAAATATAATGTGTATATATTTCTTTTGTCTATGATTATTATTATTATTTAAATTGTCAAGCATTAATTTGCTCTTAGTATGAGCTAGGAATACAGTAATTCAAAAAACAATTGTACCATGTGAATTTGGATACTGCTAAAGCTAATCTTTGAAGAGTATTTTTATAACTCGAGGCATAAATGAAATTAGATGTATCTGGGACATTTTGTTGTATGCTTGCAAGAACTTCAAGATACTAAATGACTGACAGCATACTTAAATATATCTACATATTTTAGTCTTTGCAAGCAGAGAAGAGAAATAGTGTAAAACGTGAGTAAACCTAGCAATCTCTTTAATAAAAATATGCTAAGACCTGCAGTGTTTATTGGCCTTGGTGGCCACATATTATTATCCAGGTAGAAAGAGGTTAATAGTGACAATAGCCATAAAATAACACAATAAAGGGTCCAATATTTATTTCAAAAAATGATGAAAAAAATCAAACACCTGGGAGAAAGCTAACTCTACTCCCTAGGACAGCCTAGATGTCACTTCTAATTATATCAAAGAATAAAAAAGGAACAGATCAGTTCAATAAATCCTAAATACAGCACACCAGGTCAGGCACTGTTCTGGGAAAGACTCATGTTTCAGAAATTAAACTCCATAATAAATTCTGCGATATCATAGCCCCACTCTATATAATTGAAACTATATTACAAAAAACGGTCTAATGATTAGACTTGGCCAAAAATTAACTCATAATATTAATGCATTCACCAATAAAAAATGTAAAAATAATTATGAGCATACCATCTCATGCACAAAAGCCGTTTAACTATGTAATAATCTATTAATAATGTAGCCAGGTTAGTCAGAAAAGTCAGCTTTGCAAGGGAGTGTTATTATTTTTCAGTTGTCTTCTTCCTACTCATGAAAAAATTCTTCCCTGCTCTACTCTCAAACAATAATTCGTAGAATAGCGTTGAACAACAAGAAAAATTCTAGATTTGAATATTATTCATTATTAAAATTTGTTGAGTACATTGTTAATTACCAACCTGGTATGATGTTCAATTATTGCATTACAAATTTCAATCGCTCGCCTCCACTCGTACAGACCCACTTATGGGCACTATCACACCTGCAAACCTGCTGTGCAGGGAAGCTTAAGAAACTCTATCTTCTATCCAGCTATTCTTCCCCTTTGGCCGTTGTTTATTGGTTTAAAAGTGGAAACAAATGAATTTAAGTGAAGCTGTAAATTTTGTAGAAGTTACTGTGGTATAGGATTAAAAGAATTAAAAATACGGAAGGAATGACAGTGATCAACTTAAATTGTGATGAAAATTGGAAAAATAAAACAATTTATGTCAAAGGAACTTATATTTGAGCTAAGAATAAGCTCAATTTATATGCAGATGATTATGGTGGTAGAAGTAGATATTGGATTCTCAAAATTTTGATAAATAAAGAGAAAATAATATTGTGCAGGGGATAATTGCTGATGCAGAAAAAAAGGAAGGCATAATTGTAAGTACAAGATTTTTAATGCAGAAGTTCAGAATAGAATGAAGAGTATGGAGGTAGGTTTCTTATTCAGGAGGGTAATTGCCACTTTGTAGACAGAGTTTTTGAAAGAAGAGTGACAGGGAGAATACACAGAATGTTTTCATGCATTTATCTGAATTTAAAGTTTCAATATTTTCTTCTAATAGTGATGTAATCTACTTTTTAATACTTAGCAAACTTAGATATCTGACTCTGTTAGTTCCACCTTTTAGATTGTAACATTTTTCCAAATTTTTTTCTTATATACATTATTTGCAGCCAATATTAAATAACATTATATATATGAATGTTTATGAAAACCCAGGCTGTCCATCTTCATTACATACTATTATTTACAGCTTTTGAAGAGTATTCCAAAACATAAGCTTATTTTAAAAAGTTTTTATCATGTTGAATCTAATACTTCAAATCAAAAATGTATACTTTATATGTATTTTGTTTTTTTGTTCTCATTCAATGATCAAATAAATGATTAAATGATAAAATATTTATTAAAATTAAGTTGACTATAGCAGTAATTAAAATTACATACCTACCTAGATTACCATTTTAACAAAACTCAATGTGAATTTGTTTAAAGATGAAATTAGTTATTGAAAAGCAAATATACACAAATTTTCTGGGAAACATTCATATTGCCAATATAAGTAGTCTAAGAAATTTGGCACAATAATTGATTCTGCATGGTTACAACGAAAGCACTCTACTAAAGAGAAATAAATAAAGGGCATCCATATTGTTAAACAGAAAGTAAAACTGTCACTGTTTGCTGACAATATGATCGTTTACCTCGAAAACCCTGAAAACTCTTCCATATATATATATGTAGTATATATACTATTTATATATAGTAGTATATGTATAATATTTATATAGTATATATGTATACTATATATAGTAGTAATCTATCATATAAATATATATATGTATTTACATTTATATAAAATTAAAAAATATAAAATATATAAAAATATATATTTATATGTTAAATTACTACTCAGCCATAGAAAGGAATGAATTAATGGCATTTGCAGTGTCCTGGATGAGATTGGAGACTATTATTCTAAATGAAGTAACTCAAGAAAGGAAAACCAAACATCATGTGTTCTCACTGATATGTGAGCTAAACAATGAGGATGCAAAGGCATAAGAATGATACAATGAACTTTAGGGACTTGCGGGGAAGGGTGTGATGGAGTCGAGGAATAAAAGACTACAAATAAGATGCAGTGTACACTGCCCAGGTGATGGGTGAACCAAAATCTCACAAATCACCACTAAAGAACTTACTCACCACCTCTACCTATGGAAATAAACTATGTACCTGTACCTATGGAAGCACCCTAAACATCACCTGTACCTATGGAAATAACCTATGGGGAAAAAAGCACACTACTAAAATTAGATTTAAGATAAAAATAGGTACCTGTACCTATGGAAACATCAATAAACACCACCTGTACCTATGGAAATAACCTATGGAAAAAAACTCTACTAAAATTAGATTTAAGATTAAAAAATTGAATAAATTTACTTATTAATAAAGGCTATGTAATTTTTTAATGATGATGTTTTTTTGAATGTTTCATTATAAGCAGTGATATCTGTCCATTTTTTAAAAAGTCTAGTAATGTTGATTCAACTTGTCTGATGTGTAAAACAAATATATTTATGCATTTATTTATTTTCTATATATGTTGTATGATATATGTGTGGAGATATTTATTCATGTGTGTTTGCGAGAAACTGAAAGCAACTCCCAGCCAATGACCAGCATGGAAACAGGACTTCAGTCCTACAGTGCGGAGCTGAACCTGGCAGCAACCTGCCTTACCCTGAAAGTGTATTCTCCCCACCAGAGCCTCCAGAAGCAAACTCAGCCTAGCAGATACCTTGATTTTGCCTTGGGAGACTGTAAGCCATGTCCCAGCTGAAACCCCTTAACGTCTGACCTGTAAAACTGTGCGAAACAAAATGGATGTTGTTTTAAGCCCTAAGTATGAGGTAACTGGTTATTATGCAATAGAAAACTAATACGATACATTTTAGAGATAGATCTAAATATTTTTAAAGTGTTTAAAGTATAGTTTTGATATCCCTCATCTCTATTTTCTTATCATAAATTTTAAACTTCACGGCCTGCAGACAGATATCTTTGACCACCTTGAGGCAGCAGACCTGATTGTAGGCTTTGAAAAATGGCACACATTTATTTTAAATGTGGAAACTGTGAATCTAAACAGAAGTATTAGAAAGCTCTGACAGGATTGTGGAACATTATATCAAAATGCTGATCATTTGGAATTTTAGTTTACAGATTGTCTAAGAATATTAATATAGTTGCTCTTGGCTAAACGGCTAAATTGTGGGCTAAAGTAACACATATTGTAGAACGAAATGTGTATTCTTTTTATCAAGATTACTTTTTTATCTTGTTATTCCTCCATGTTCTTTCTCAGTACACGTTTTCTTCATATTAATTTTCTGAAATTTGTCTTTCATTTGTTGTGTTAGTTTGTGCATTTTTGAAAAATATATAAAATTATAAATATTTAAATTTATGTATCATGTATATAATTAAGAATATATAATTGATACTTAAACATTTATAGTTATGTATATAAATATTTAAATGTTTAAATTTTTCCTGGGAAAGTAGCATAAAAATAAATAATGCATACAGTGGGCTTTTCAAAAAGAATGCTTTTATTGCACGATGAGATCAGAAAATGTTCAATAAATGCTGACTTCTGCTGTTTCAGCATATTTTGAGATCAAGTCAGGAAAAACCATACACTTCAGACTAAGCTGAGTGTAAAAGGAAATAGAATTATTTAAGGCACAGCTGTTGAAACAGCTACTCTTTCTAGTATAGAAAGATAGTAAACAGTAGCTAGTCAATGGGTTTTCTAAAATGAATACATTGTTCAGAAAAATAGGATTTGTCAGTGTTGGGATTTTCAGCTCACAATTGTCAATGAATTTTGTTAACATTTATCATTCTCCACAGTTGGTATACTACTATTGTGAAAAAAAAGTATCCCAAATTAAACTTGACAATGTAATCCTGGGAAAATAGTACATGATTGAAGAATATTTGTGAAACGAAGGAGAGGTGAATTTTCAAATACTTTTTAAAAAAAGAAAAACACAAATCTCATAGAAAAGATACTGCATTGAATCATTGTATCTGCAACTGTCTAAAAATGACACATTTTTAAGGATGCAAATTTACTGTGCTAGATGTAAACCAAACTATTGTAATATGTGTTCTATATTTCTTTGAGTTTAATATTCTTGGCATGTATTAAAACTACTGTAAATATTTTGAATGATTTATATAAGAGCTTCTTTTTTTCTGGAGACATGCCTATATTGATTGCCACATTAAATGTATTGTGAAACGTTCATATATTTGAATAGACATCAGAACTCATTGTAAGTCTGTGTCTTCTAAATCTCCCAGTGATTTTAGATGTACTTTTCACTTTTTAAAAGCAATCTCCCTGTTATTATTTGGTACCTAATAAATAATTAATATTTAGCCAATATAATAAATCATACTTGGATACTTAGTTTCTTCAAAACCCTTGCCTCTGTTTTTGTTTTCCAGCTTCTCCACTGACTTTCTCACCCTCTGTGATATGTGATAAGACACAAATTTTACAGAGCAAAATATCATATAGGGATACCGTAGAGATATATGATGTAATAAGAGTAAAAATAAGGGATTTGCCCCAGTCCTAGGTATCATAAAAAGTATCTATGAGAAAGGAATGATTGGTTATAAACTTATTAAAAAATGAGTAAAAGTTTATTAGGCAAACTGTAGAGAACCAAATTCCAGATGTTACCAATAAGAAATCTCAGGCAGAGGTGAGTACGGTTTCTTTTATCACACTTGAAAGCAGGGGAGCAAAAACACAAAAGGTGATTGACAAAGTAAGGTGAAGTTTCCATGCAGGGTTTCATTAAATTTTCTAATGTTTTGTAGAAACCAAATGAAGACCATTTAGGCATTTGAAGGACATAACTGGGTTTATATTGATGAGATATTGCTGACCTGGGCATACCACTGGCCTCAAGAGTAGAACTTTCTTGATTCTCACTAAGACTCATTCTTTACATTTCAGATCACAGTGAATGAAATGGGTCTTGTGTATTATTTCCTGTCCCTGCTTTTTTTTTTTTTTTCATCTAATGCTGTGAGAACTCAGAGATCATCACACATGTAGTATTCGTTTTCTATACCGTGTAATATATCACCACACAATTAGCAGACTAAAATAGCATAAGTCTGCTACCTTCCACTTCCTGTGAGTCAGAAGTTCAGGTATGGCTTAGCTGTATTCCTGCAGAAGGTCTGACAAGGCTGCAATCCAGGTATTGGCAATAACTGGTCTCTCATCTGCAAGGTTGGCTTGGAAAACATCTGCTCTCCCCATTTTGTGGCTGTTGGCAGCATTCAATGATTGTAATAGTAGAATTCACAGCAGCTGGCTTTTTGACAATAAGTAAAGACAGGGAGACTAGAAAGAGTCTGCTAGCAAGATGAAATCTGATATAAGGTAACTTCATCATAGAAGTTGCATCTCATCACTTTTGTCATATTACTGGTTAGAAGTAAGTCACATTTCTGACCACATTCAGGAGAGGGAAACAGCATGGGGTTGGCGATTATACAAAAACATTCTAAACATCAAAAACACAGAGACTAAAACTCCATTTTCCATATTCTTGCTTTCTGCCTTTGTCTTTTAGATGTTTTTTTTTTTTCCCCCTCTTCCACCAGGCAACTTTTGTGTCTGGATTTACTGTCCTGGCTGCACACTCCATACACAAATGCATTTTCATTGCCACCTGATGTCTTCTGGTTTCATTCTCCTGGATCATGATAGTATGAAATAATTTCATGATTCATAGTAGTAAGATCAGAAACTTAGATTAGAACATTTGGTAAGGAGGCATTGAAAATATAGAACTCCTCTATTGCAGTATTAGATGATTTTTCCTATAAATCACATAATAAAGTATTTGTTTTATTAATAAATTAACAAAACCAAACAAGGTTTTTCTTAAAGCAGGAACAAAAGGATTGCATTTTGTTTATTTTTGTTCACCAATTTATTTCCACATCTACACCAGTGCCCAAATCATAGTCAGTCATATGCAAACAATTGTTGGACAAATGCTTGAATACATGCATGCATAAATAATGAAAGAATAAGTGGATGAATCAATCTGGTTAATATGCTTCCCAGTGAGAGAGCATAATATCAACATCCTTTTGCTCAAAAGAGTGATCATTTCAGGTTCCCAGGCTAAAGGTCATGCCATTTGAAGTATAACACCCTTGAAAGATAATCAATGTTTTTTCTCAAACATGTGTTGCACTAAGAAATTACTAAATGTATTTTCTTTTCAGAAACAAATGCAGATGTTACATCTCTTTCATTCTTTTCAAACAGAGCTTTGTAAAAATTAGAAATTATTTCTTAGCATAAAGTTGGAAAAATCTTAGTTTGAGGATACTCCACAAGACCACTGCTATCAAGATTTCTGTTAATTTTCTAAGCCTTTAATATACTTCTGCTTTTCTATAGTGTTACAAATTACTTTGGGCACCATTTTAGAAATCTAGTTCCTAGAGCCATTCAAATTCCATTAACTTGTTAAAAAATAGATTTAATAATTGTACTTCAAAATAAAACTAAATATTTAGAAATCACAACAATTCATGCTCAGGCATAGTAAATAGCCCCGTATTCATTATAAATACCTTTCAAGTGGACCCAATAATTCTTTCTTGAGCTTTTCTTTCTTATTAATAATGATGTGACAGAATAGATATAAAAGTAATTTCACGTTTACATTTTTTATATTGTAGGAAAAAAAATCAAACAGCAAAAGAGGAGTGTTACTGGGATAATCTACGGCCCTCTTGATACTGCTCAAACTATAACTGACATTTCTTATCGTTTTCCTAAACAACCCACTCGAGATCCCCAGCTTGAATTTCTGCTGGTTTAAGTAGTTTGCCTGTTGGGCTGACCAAAACTTTTATCGATGAAATATCAAGGACTCTGTATCACATGTTAAGTTCTTCAGAAAAGAAGTTAAAATATTTGAGGTCCAGGATTTATATTAAGGATCAATACTGGTGAAGAGGAGGCAGGATTAGGCAGAAGAATATGATATGGGCCTGATAATGCCATGGCCAACCCAGCAGTGAGTTCTGGAGCTAACATTATCTGTCGGAGTTGCTTATTGCCAGGACAAAATGGCCAGTCCTCTACACGTGTGGCTCAGTCATAACATGAAGTCTTCCTAGAAAGAGTATGACCTCAGGAGAAGCAAATCTATGCAGCTGAGGTCAACACTTTGGTAATAATTGACAGCTAGAGGCTGTCTACTGACTATACTTCCTACGGCTGGACAGAATACCCTTAAAGGGGGGACCTGGGTAACACATCTCCATGTGTGCCTGTCAGGTTCTCACTGAGGTCCAAGGGGAGTTGGTGGGTGAGTGGCAGGTAGCTGCAAAAACACTCGAGGAATCGTCGACAGTTTCGGCATGGCTTTACTCTCTCTCTGGGCATAGAGTGAGCCATGTACAGCACTAGCAGGCTAATTATACCTTTACAGACAATAGCGGCTCTGAGCCAAGCACAAGCTCATGTGGGTGATCACCTAGTGCACCTCACATGGCATGGTTACATAATGTGCGGGGTTGTGTGCCTGCCCTCCAAACCTGCTGAGTCATGTTGTGCTGGAATTGCTCCTCAGCCGACTCCAGACTAAGGTGCAGGTATTTCCCTTACACCCCATCCCCTAGACTGAGGGCCTCCACCAGGCAGCGACTCATGTCCATAGAGCGGAGCCCTGATTCCATAACCCATGACAACTAACTATGCAGAGAGCAGCAGCTTACTCCTAAGATCCCAGCTATACTACTTGTGATTATAGGGCTCAGCATAGTCCAGAGTCTAGGGATGCCCACCATCTCTGCAGGCGGTTGTCAATAAGGCTCTCAACCACCTTAATCTCCAGTGAGACACCTTGCAGCACTGCTGTTACGTTCTGCTGATTGTCAGGGATAAAGGTACAATATTGTGTTCCTAAAAGGACACAGGGGCCTCCCTGGGCAGCAGTTATTGTGCCTAAGGCCATTGGTTTTGCAGCACCACCTTTCTGATCTGATCCACCTCATCCAGTAACAGGAGGAGGGCCAGTCAGGTGCAATTCAGAGCCCGAGCAGTGTGCTCGACAAGAGCAGTAACTTGTGCTTCTGCAGTTATGACACCCACTCCAGGGATAGTCATTGGCAAGGGGTAGAACCACCAAAGGGCTCATTGTATTAGCAAAAACTGAGAGTGTAGCACCTCCGTTATGTGGGTGTCTGGGCAATGTGGGAGAACAGTGGCAAGTATGGAAGGCCACCCCAAGATACAATGTACAGTACAGTCTGCTGATAGGGAAGGCCACCCTGTGTCCCCACAGACCCATAAACTCCGAGGAAGGGGCACAAAATTCACTGGGGCACGATCTTGGTGGGGACACTTGTTCTACTATACCTTCAGTGTGGTGACATGTGTTATATTTACACAGGCCATGATGGGAATGCATCCCACAGTGGTGTTACCCCAGTGTTGCTCTATGCACTATAGCACCTGGTCTGGGCATACTGCATGTTTTCCCACTAGCCAGCCCCACCTGTCATAAATGCTATGAGCCAGCCAGGGGGAAAAGGTGCCATGGGTCTTGAGGCATCTTTTTTCCAGAGCTTACCGTGTTACATTCCAGGCATTGGCTATGGGACCCCAAGTTTCCAGTCATGTCCAGTATTCTGCAGGTGCTGAATGTATGTGCCAAGGCAAGACATTCACAGCTGCTGCTGGGAAGGCGGACGCAGATACAACAGTTGAAAATATTGATCACCTCAGCGTAGGTGTGGGTCCAGTCCACAATATGGTTAGAGCATGTTAACCTATGGTTGAAGTGACAGCAGGCACAGGTACTAACACATGAGGGTAAATCACATCCCTCAAAAAACATTCAGGCTAACTGTTCATCCTTGGATAATAATGCACCCCTTGGAGATGGTACCACACCTTTTCACCTCCCCATGGTTTTTGGGTTCTGTATCCCTGCCAAAGTCCCAGAGGAACTCATAATACACCACACAGACAGTAAATATGTCCCCCGGAGGAGGGATCCTTCTCTGGCCTACAGTTAACTGCAGAAGCCATGTATTGAACACCCAAGGAATGACGTGCAAGTCCTACTGTAGGCCCTCCCCACAGGGAACTATGATGGCCAGCCACCAGCAGTAGGGGCCTGGAGGGTCCATGCCCACAGCCAGGTTTTCTGCTCCCCTGCCTCCAGGGGTGTTGGGGCAGGCAACAGCATGTTACCATCTGTCCACATACCTGGTCGAAGGAGGTCATCCTTACAGTGTATCTGCAACTGAATGGGGTTGGTGGCCTAGTGTAACAGGGACTCCACCACGGCCAGGCTGCCTTTCTGTGGCCATTTATTCAAGGTTCAGAGCATCAGATCAAGCCTGGAACTCCAGTCTTGCAAAGATGGAGGTGTGACATGCAAGCATAACTCATTCTTACAAAGCCCATTCTATTGCTCATCATACCCACAGCTTGCAGGCAGTTTGGCACAAGGAATCCCAACTTTATGTAATTTGTTGTGCCCACTGTTGTATCTGTTGTCTGGTGAAACATGTTCCCCTGTCACTCTCAACAACCAGTGGGCGACCATACAGGGTACATAGGTGTGCAGTGCCTGGATGGTGTGCTGGTGGGGGGCAACCCTGCAAAGGAGGGTGAACAACAGGCCTGTGACCATGTCCATAGCTGTTAGCACATGCATATACCCTTGCGACTTAGGCAGCAGCCGAATGTATTCTATTTGCCATCTAGTCAAAGGCACACACCTTATAGTTACTTGTTGTGTAACACCGGGCAACTGTCTCCATTTACGGTATGAACACATGCCGAGCATTTCTGACAATCCTCCCAAATGTCCTGCATAGGCAGGGGCAGTCCCCAATGTTTACTGACCTGTTGCATCAGTTTAGCCTCCACATGTCCCAGTTTTTGGTGTAGCCACAAGGCCACATCTCATGTAGGTGCCAACTCTAACCATCAGACCTTGACCAAGTCATTTGCCTCATCATTGCCGGGAGTGGTCAAAGGAATATGGCATGACATATGATATATAGTTACTTCTTTCTGATAACCCATTTCCCAGAGGTCTTGCCACATGGCTTGGCCCCAAATGGGTTGGTGGTTGAGTAACTACTTCTTTATTTTCCAAGTAGTTAACTACAAGGTTAAGCCCTGAAAGGTTACCCAGCTATCGGTAGAGATTACCATAGGTGTCACCTCCTTGGTGACCACCATCCATACTGCTCTGAAGTCAGCCCATTGGCTACTTTGTCCACACTCAGTACTGACACACGGTGTCAGTACCAGGTTGAACTGCGACAGTGGTCCAGGCCGCAGTAGTACCTTGACTAGACCCATCTGTGTACCATGCCCCATCGGGAATGGGGAGATGCCCTTCCTTAAACAATAAAGGCTCAGGTTCTAGAGATGCCTCAGGCCCCATGGCCTTATCTTGCATTAGGACTACAGGTTTCAAGACCTCTTGCAACTTGGCTGCTAAGCGACTTGTACTCAGCATACTCCACTTGTTCAAGTAGGTGACTCACTTTGCCAAAGTCAATGTCTGCACCATGCCTATGGGGGGCGAAGATTGTTACCCATGGACGCACCCATCCTGCTATCAAATAAGTGACCACAGCCCATCCTCTTACACTCTCACAAACCTGAAGGGTAACATATACAGCTGCTAGCTGTTTTTCTATCCAGGACTGCCAGAGCTCAGCTCCCTTCCATAGTTTGGACCAAAAGTCTACTGGCATTCTCAAGTGCTCCGTGCACTGCCACAGGCCCCAACCAAAACCATCTGTGGTCACATCCACACCTAGCTCAAATAAGTGCCCCTGGTCGACTACTCGTAGGGCTTGTGCCTGCTGAACAGCCTGCTTGGCTGCCAGGAAGGTGGTCTCAGCCTCATCATCCCAATCCCAGGCAGCTCCCTTCTTTATTAATCAATGCAACGGTTTTATCATTTGAGCTAAATGGGGTACAAATGCCTGCCAATATTCCAAGAGGCCCACAAAAGTTTGCAGCTGCTTCACCATGGTGGGCGGGGTACATACCTGAATCTTACCAATGATAGCCTCTGGGATGGCCTTTGTCTTAACCAACCAGATAACTCCCAAGAATTTGGCAGATAATCCAAGCCCTTAGAACTTGGATTCACTGATGACCCAATGTTGCCACAAGAGGTGCACGGACGCTTCTAAATCCACAAGAGAATCAGAGGTTAATGTAATATTATCTATACAGTGGAATAGGTGGACCTCTTGGGGACATTGCCAGTGACTAAATCTGTGACAACTGGACTATGACATATGGCAGGGCTACACACACCACCCTGCGGCAACACTTTAAAAGTCCATCCTGTTGGACATTGCCGCCCATCCTATGTGAAGGTGAACTGTTTCTGGCCCTCTGGAGCCATGTCTATGGAGAAAAATGCATTGGCCAAGTCCACTACATAATGGGACTCTCCTAGTTTTGTTGTCAAATGGTCCATCAAATCCATGATTAATGGTACAGTTGCATGCAAATGGGGTGTTACTTTATTCAGTTCCTGAGAGTCCACCGTCATCTCCCAAGTTCCATCGGGCTTTCTAACTGGTCACACTGGAGAATTGTAGGGGTTGTGGGTGCCACACACTATATACACCTCCCCCAGCCTTTTAATTATCTCAGTTATCTCCATATGTCCACCTGACAAACAGTATTGATGGGTGGAAGTGACCCGTTCATTGGGTTGTTGCAGGACCTGAGCTCAATTTTTCATTTTTGTTTTTTTGTTTTCTTTTCTTTTTTTTTTTTTGTATTGTTTTGTTTTGTTTTTAACACATTTAATGACTTCAGTAGGGTTTCCAGATTTAGAACTAGAGGCAGATTTTACCATTTTTAAAATATCTAATTAAAAAATACATATCCAAATCCAGGAACAGAAGAATTGCAACAAAGAGCTGTGTGTGTGTGTGTGTGTGTGTGTGTGTGTGTGTGTGTGTGTAAACATGTATAAATATATTAGCAAAATTCAGGAAATATATGTAGGAATAAATACTAACTCTATTAGCCCAGAAAAGAAGAACATATGAACCAGGTTGAATCTTAACCTTGTTTATAAGCCTTTGGCAGCTAGCTAAATGTGTTTTTAATTATTTTCCTGTTGGGTGACTAAAACCTGGACTCAGTAAGTGGCCTATTGTCATATCAACAGAATGAAGGACAAAAACCATATGACCATTTCAACTGATGCTGAATAAGCATTTGACAAAGTTCAACATCTCTTCATGATAAAAAATACTAAAACAAAAATTGAGAGCATGCCTCAGCACAATAAAAGCCATCTATGGCAGATCCACAGCTAACAGCATACTGAATACAAAAAAAATATCCTTTGCCCTTAGATCTGGAACACAACAAGATTGCCCACTTTCACCACTGTTATGAAACATGGTACTACAAGTCCTAGCTACAGCAGTCATACAAGAGAAAGAAAAATGGCATTTAAATTGGAAAGGAAGTCAAATTATGCTTGTTTGCAAATGATATAATCTTATATTTGGAAAAACCTAAAGACTAAATAGAAAAACTATTAGAATTAATAAACAAGTTCAGTAAAGTTGCAGGATACAAAATCAACATACAAAATCAATAGTATTTCTATATTCCAACAGTGAACAATTTGAACAAAAAACAAAAAAAGTAATCTTATTTACAGTACCAGAAATCAGATGAAATAATGAGGAATCAACTAAGAAGTGAAAGATCTCTGTAATGAAAACTAGAAAACATTTATGCAAGAAATTGAAAAGGACACAAAAAGAAAAGATATTTCATATCCATGAATTCGAAGAATTGATATTTTTAAAATGTCCATACTACCCAAAGCAATCTACAGACTCAATCCAATGCCATCAAGATACCATTTACATTCTTCACAGAAATAGAAAAAGAAATATTAAAATATGTACATAGAATCATAAAAGACCCAGAATAGTCAAAACTATCCTGGGGAAAAAGAACAAAACTAGAAGAATCACTTAGCCTGATTTCAAATTATACTGCAGAACTATAGTTACCAAATCAGCATGGCACTAGCATAAAAACAGACACATAGACAAGTGAAACCAAATAGAGAACCCAGAAACAAATGCATACATAGAGTGAACTCATTTTCAACAAAGTTGCCAGGAACATACACTGGGGAAAAGATAGTCTATTCAATAAATGGTTCTGGGAAAACTGGATATCCATATGCAGAATAATGAAATCAGACCCCTATCTCTTACCATATAAAATAACAAAATCAAAATGGAATGAAGACTTTAAGACTTCAATCTATGAAATTACTACACGAAAACTTCAGTGAAACTCTCCAGGACATTAATCTGGGTAGAGGTATCTTGAGTAATGCCCCATAAGCACAGGAAAACAAATCAAAAATGACAAATGGGATCACATCAAATTAAAAAGCTTCTGCACGTCCAGGCACGGTGGCTCAGGCCTGTAATCCCAACACTGTGGGAGGCCGAGGTGGGCAGATCACGAGGTCAGGAGATCGAGACCATCCTGGCTAACATGGTGAAACCCCATCTCTATTAAAACTACAAAGAAATTAGCTGGGCATGGTGGCGGGTTCCTGTCGTCCCAGCTACTCGGGAGGCTGAGGCAGGAGAATGGCGTGAACCCAGGAGGCAGAGCTTGCGGTGAGCCAAGATCGTGCCACTGCACTCCAGCCTGGGCAACAAAGCAAGACTCCGTCTCAAATAATAATAATAATAATAAGCTTCTCCACAACAAAGGAAACAACCAAGTAAAGAGATAACCCACTAGGAGAACATATTTGCAAACTATCCTGACAAAGGATTAATAACCAGAATATATAAGGAGCTCAAACAACTTTAAAGGAAAAAACTCTAATAATCTAATTTACAAATGAGCAAAATATTTGAACAGAAATCAAATTTCTCCTAGCCTCCACAAGAAAAGAAAACATAAAAAGAAAGCATAAGGCCAGGCGCAGTGGTTCACGCCTGTAATCCCAGCACTTTGGGTGGCCGAGGAGGGTGGATCACCTGAGGTCAGGAGATCGAGACCAGCCTGGCCAACATGGTGAAACCCTGTCTCTACTAAAAATACAAAAATTAGCCAGGCATGGTGGTGTGCATCTGTAATCCCAGCTACTTGAGAGGCTAAGGAAAGAGACTCGCTTGAATGTAGGGAGTGGAGGTTGCAGTTAGCCCTGATCGCACCATTGCACTCCAACCTGGGTGACAATAGTGAAACTCCATCTCAAAAAAAAGAAAGAAAGAAAGAAAGAAAGAAAGAAAGAAAACATAAAAATGGTAAACAGGCATATGAAAATGTGCTTATCAGAAAAATGCAAACCAAAACTACAATAACATATCATATCGCCACAGATAAAATGATTTTTATCAAAAGTCAGGCAATAAGAAATGCTGTCAAGGATATGGAGAAAGGGAAATCCTTGTATACTTTTGGAGTGAATGTTAATTAGTACAACCACTATAGAGAACAATTTGGAGGTTCTTCAAAACCCTAAAAGTAGAGCTACCACATAATTCAGCAGTCTCACTTCTGGGTATATATCCAAAAGAAAGGAAATCAGTACATTGAAGAGATACCTGCATTTTCACATTTATTGCAGCACTGTTCAAAACAGCCAAGGTTTAGAAGCAATCTGTGTACATCAACAGACAAATGGATAAAGATAGTATGGTACATATACACTATGAAGTACCATCAGTCAGAAAAAATGATATTCTGTCATTTGCAAAAACATGAATGGAACTGGAGATCATTATATTAAGTAAAATAAGCCAGGCACAGAAAGAGAAACATTGCATGTTCTTAATTATTTGTGGAATCTAAAAATCAAAACAATTGAACTCATGGAGATAGAGAATAAAAGATTGGTTACCAGAGGCTGGGAAGGATGTGGGGGCATTGGGTGGGGGGATCTGGGGAGATGGGGATTAATAATGTGTACAGAAAAATAGAAAGGATGAATAAGACCTGGTATTTGATAGAACAATAGGAGGACTGCAGTCAATAACAATTTAATTGTACATTTTAAAATAACTAAAAGAGTACAGTTGGATTGTTTCTAACACAGCGGATAAATGCTTTTGGGGGATAGACAACCAATTTTCCATGATGTGATTACTACACATTGTGTGCCTATACCAAAATATTTCACGTATCCCGTAAATATATACAACTACCAAATACAGAAATTAAAAATAAAAACCTTAACAAAAGAAATAAGTGCCCTATTGAACTTGAGATCCAAGAAATACTTTGGTGCAGGGTCTGCTACATACTTTTTGAGAACCAGTGTGAAATTATAATCTTGTTCAAAACTGTGCTTTTAAAGGTACTAAAACATAAAACTTTGACCTTTTTTGTGTGGCCTTTCTCTTGACTCTACTGTTTTTGTTTTTGCTATTTATTAGCATGAATTTTACCGCTTATATTGCGAAGTGCCAGCTTTAAATACAAGAGCATTTAACTCATGCAGAATCATCTAAATTTACATTTAACAGCTAATCATGTGTATGCATTTTATTTTACCAGAACAGTGTAAACACTGCACAAGACTATCCCAATTGCTTTTATTTCATTTCTTGAGACTTGAACTTTCTACCAACACTCTCTAACTTGGGAATACTGATGACACAGTATTCTGTGTTACAGGTAAATAACAACAGTAAGAAAAAAATACAGGGTTACCTACTTATTCTTATTTCTTAGAATGTCATTGCCTTCTCTTTGTATTAGAAATTAGTTGTAATTTTAACAGAAAGCATGACTTCTCAGAGCTGTCAGCACACCTGCTTGTTTAATCATACCTGTAACAATCTTACTTTGAACTTGCATTGAGTCTTGTTGAAACCCCGTGAACTGTGTGTCCTCTACAATCTCGTGCTCTTGAGGCATCACACACACCGTAAATAGAGAGGAAGCAAGGGACAGAGAACATGCACACTGCACACTTTGCTTATGTTCATGCTGCATTGACCCATTGAGCAGTAGAACATTCAGCCCAGCTTGGAGGCATTCTGAGTGTGTGGTCCTGTACAACAACATAGATCACATGTCCATGAAGTGACCTTGTCTTGGTGTTACACAGAAAAAAAGGTTTAAAAACAGGATGATAGAAACATTGTCATGGGCTTATTACATATAATGCACAATATCATACAGGAACTCAGATGAAGACTCGAGAACATACTTCATTAAATTCTAGAATGGCATATTGGTAAGGATTGAACAAGCACTTCTAAAAGATCACTGTAGTGGATCTCTTCCATAAACTAATGATAAAAATAGGAGATGCTGCCATTAGAATTGGCTTTCACAATGGCAGAGGTTAATTAGAAGCATTGAACAAAAAGAGAAAGAAAGCCAGACTTACTCTAATAAGTCACAAGATAGAAAGGTATTCATAATGGTCTAATCTGGTGTCATACTGGCCATCAGTTTTCTAGCAATGAATTAGATGTGTCCTTAACCTATACAACCAAGATAAACAGTGACTTTGGAAAATCTGAATGAGAAAATTACAGAAATTTTCCCTAAAGATGTAGACCAAAGACTTTTCTTTTATGCCAAATAAATCTTGGCTCATTACTGTTCCTTATTAGAGACAAATGAAAACAAAAACCACCTATTCCAATGGTTTGGTACTGATAGACCTCTAAAAGTATATCCATGGTATAAAATATGGGGCATACGAAAGGACCCCCCTGAAGAGAAGGTTCTCAGTAATCAAATACACAAGCACACAATATACACAGTATGACTTGACATATAGATATCCCTTATCTCTTTCCTCAATAGTTTGCTAAGTATACCTGAGTGGCTTAAACAACAGAAATGTATTATCTCATATTCTGGAGCCTAGAAGTCCAGGATGAAGGTGTAGGCAGAGTTTGTTTCTTCTGAGGCCTCTTTCCGTGGCTTGTAGATGGCAGTCGTCTCTCTCTGTATTCACATTCTCTTCCCTCTGTGCTTGTCTGTGTTCTAGTCTCCTCTTCTTATACCAGTCATATCAGATTAAGGCATGCCTGTGTGAACTTATTTTACATTAATTGCCTATTTATCTACCCTATTTCTAAATAAAGTTGCATTCTGGGATACTGGAGGTGAGGACTTCAACATGTGAATTTTAGGGGGAAACCATTCATTCCATAATACCGATACATGAATTCATGGACAAAGCAGCCATGGTGTTAGGAGTATAAGTTAGGAGTTCAAGACCATGGTTTCCCTTTGCCAAACCTGATATGGTTACCAGCACTGCTGAAAAGCCTTTCCCACAAGCCTTATTGGCTCATGTTGTGCATTAGAAATCATGTCTTAACCTTGGCCTTCAGGGTCCCGTTCCATGTAGCCACGTAGTGATTTCATTGGACCCTTTTCAAAGCAATGACTTCTCTTTTAAAGTTATTCAATAGCTATTCAATATTCAGTTGCTGTACCTACTGTGAGCATAACCTTAAGAGATAGGTGTTCAGTCCTTTATGCTCTGAGCCACTGAATGATATATCACACAGTTTTTTACCATAGCTAGAATACATGGGTTCAGAAACCAAGGAACAGAAGTGGAGCTGATATTTATTACTATTATACCTCAAAAACTACTTGTAAAATGCTGATTCTCTGACCTCAAAATCTGGACTCTGCTGGTTTAAGAAGCTCTGCTGGTTTAAGAAGTCTGACCCTAAATCTGGGCTCTGCTGGTTTAAGAAGATCTGCTGGTTTAAGAAGTCTGACCCTAAATCGGGGTTCTGCTGGTTTAAGATGTCTTATTGGTACCCAAGGGAGTAATCCTTCCACCAGGGGATATGAGAAAGTTTCTATTAAATTGGAAGTTAAGAATCTCAGCTGTCATTTTGGCTCCTAATGATGTAAGATAAAAAAGCAAATACTTATTCAGTATAATGTTAAAGGAACCTGAAGATTTCATAATCTGGAAATGTACGTTCAATTTTATATAATGTGTGACCCACTCACGTTTTCTACCTAGACCCTGACAAGGGGGAAAAAAGAGCAAAAATAAAAATCTGGTTTGGCTGATTATCTCTTCAAATTAGATTATGTGGCCAACACTTTCCAGAACTTGAAAGAGCTAAATCTGCATTTCTGAGTTTAGCCAAAAATATGTGGAAAGCACATAAGATTAAAATAATTCATCAAAAATAATATTAAAAGTATTTTTAAGTAAGCAATATGTCAATTTTCATGACCTTTTGGAGTATGGCAACTTTAAAAATGTACCTATAAATAAAAGGGTAGCAGTTACCATTTACAATCACTTGATAATCTAAGTAAAGCCTTTGACTTTTTTTTCCGGAAAGTGTAAAATTGGTTAACAAATTACTGTTTCAAAAATTTTGTCATTTATTTCATTTTTCATTTCAACATATTTAACCATAAATGTACTGTTAGTCAATAGTGATTACAATTTTATTTATTTACTGATTTTATTTTATTTTTTAATAGTCAGGGTCTCACTGTGTTCCCCAGGCTGGAGTGTGGTATGCTACCATAGCTCACTGCAGCCTGGGCGCAAGGAATCCTCCCACTTCAGCCTCCTATGGACATGGACCACAGGCCCTTGCCACCACACCTGCTTAACTTATTTTTTAATTTTAATTTCTTGCAGAGACAAGGCCTCGTTATGTTGCCCAGGCTGGTCTTGAA
This sequence comes from Papio anubis, assembly GCF_008728515.1. Classification (NCBI taxonomy): domain Eukaryota; kingdom Metazoa; phylum Chordata; class Mammalia; order Primates; family Cercopithecidae; genus Papio; species Papio anubis. Next base: position 7,724,966 of record NC_044977.1, read on the forward strand.
CCCTTAGGCTCAAGTAACCCTTCTGTCTCAGCCTCCCAAAGGGCTAGGATTATAGGCATGAACCACTGCACCTAGCCAAATAAATTATTTTTGATGGTGGTCATAATGTGACTTTTGGCATATAATTCAGAAAGGAATTCAAAGAATCGAGTATCTTACTTAAAAATCCCTAAATTTCCGGAGAACTTTTTTTTTTTTTTCTAAGACGGAGTCTCGCTCTGTGGCCCAGGCTGGAGTGAGTGGCGCGATCTTGGCTCACTGCAAGCTCCGCCTCCCGGGTTCCCGCCATTCTCCTGCCTCAGCCTCCCAAGTAGCTGGGACCACAGGCGCCGCCACCTCGCCCGGCTAATTTTTTTTTGTATTTATAGTAGAGACGGGGTTTCGCCGTGTTAGCCAGGATGGTCTCGATCTCCTGACCTCATGATCCGCCAGCGTCAGCCTCCCAAAGTGCTGGGATTACAGGCGTCAGCCACCGCGGCCCAGCCCCGATAACTTTTAAGTGAAATAAAATGTCTCCAGGGTTTGAATCTACAAAAATGAAGCAGAGAAATAAATCTTACATTACGTTATGACAGATAAACCTCATTCATGGATCCATGAGCAAATATATTAAAGAGCTGCATTCACTTGATTAATGAATTTCAAATACAATGCTACTCTTTATGCTCTACAATTACATATCAAAGTCTGTCAAATATGTATGTTGTTTTGAGGAGTTCTTATATAATAATTTTGCCAGAATCTTTTTTAAAAATTTATAGAAACTTATGGTAACCTGAACTTTCAAAAATGATTTTTTAAATTTATTTACATATTTCATGGCTGAGAATTACAACAGGAAAACAAAAGGCTTTCAAGAGTAAGTAACATCAGATTAGAATAAAATTTTGTTGAGGGAATAGATTGGAAATATAAGTTCAGGAGAAAAACATTTAGTTACTTTTTACTTGGAAAAAACAAGTTGGTGATGTCTTTTTTTTCTGAAGATGACAATAAATATTAAATGTTTTTTACATTTAGATTCCAATGGATACATTTTTAAGAGTAATGAAGCAGTTTTATTTGTAAACATTAACATTTAAAATATTATTTAGTTTGCAATTTTAAAATTATGACATCAAGAAATTTGGAGGCGATCGGGGAAGAATCGGAGGGCTGTTAGATGGATCTCCAGGGACACTGAAGAAACACAAAGAACATGGGGCATCCTGAAAGTTAAATACAGTTTGAAACAAAAACTGTCCAATAATCTGAAATACAGCTAAGAAGCCATGTAATAAGACGGAAAACCAGCCACTGATCTTGGCAAGAAATGGGTTACTGTTGGTCTTAAGAGCTACTTATTCTAATGGTAGAGGAATTAAACAGCACTGGTGGCCTAATTACAGTATAGTGAATGAAAATTAGAAAATAAAGAATTGGAGACAATGAAATGGCACAGCTTTCTGAGGCCATGGGAGGAGAAACAGAGAAAATGGGTAAAAACTGAATGATTATGTGAGTTATGGCATTTTCTTTCCGTGGGTGATGATCACTAAGGAATATTTTATGATAATGGTAATTTGATGACAATGATGACAGAAACGATACAATAGAAAGGAAAAGTGGTCATGAAGAAGAAGGCTGATACAAGGGCAGGACTCAGGCTTTTGTTTTATTTTGTTTTGTTATATTTTGCTTTTACAGGTAATATGGGATGGGATGCAGGACGTAAATAGAGAGGCTTTCTTTTGATTGGGAAAACTACTTATTACTCCATTTTACTAGAAGTGAAGGCATAATATGTGGTTTCAGATACAGGACATTGAGGAGGTTTTCAGCAGAGTGATGAAGGCAGTTGGCTTATTAGAGATAGGAGGTGTTATAAAACAGAAATTCAGAAAATGATTTTACTAAAGAAAAGTGGTATGATTGGCAGTGATGATAACTATTTGAGATTTTTCATCATGATTTTGAAATACTTAACACTTTGTGTGATATCTCCAAGAGCATTCAGCTTTATATAAAAGCAGATTAATGTGTCAGTGGGGAGATGGGTAATGGAGTTAACTGTATTTTTCAGTCAGTTACAGAGAATGACAATTAGATTAAGGCTGGGCAAAGGGAAAGGGGCGCATATGTCTGGTGAGGCACTGGGGGAATCAACGTCCTTGACCCCCTAAACGTCCACTGAAAAATCACAGTTGGAGGGAGATTGATCATTACGAGAAAAAGTATAGCAGACTTATTTAATGTGTATACATGGGAGCCTTTAGAATGAAAACCCAAGCTTCCTATGAGGTACAAATCTTATGTGTCATTTTGACTTTACAGAAAAAATGCAGGCCAAGAGTGTGGCCCAACACATGTAATATTAGTAAATTAGGTTTTACTGTCAGGACAGGTTATGGGCAGGAGTAAAGAAGAAGCTTGAGTAGCAAAGTTGGCCTTGTTATTCAGATGAAGCTTCATAGGTAGTAGCTCTCAGAAAGGATGGATAGTAAATGTCTCTTTTCAGACCCTTTAGATGTCAGACTAAGTTAATCTCTGCTAGATCCAGGAAAAGTCTAGAAAGGGAAGGCCTGGCTGTATTAATGGAGATTCTCCACAGATGCAAATTTCCCCCACAAAAGACTTCCCAGGGTCATTTCCATTTGCTGGCCCTGTGGCAGCTAGTTAAAATATGTCAGAGAAATATACTTTGATGTAAAATGTTTATGTTTCATTCAATATAATTTACAAAACACAAACGCGCCCATTTTAAGTGTACAATTTGTGATTCATATCAAATTTATCCATTTGTGCAGTCATCACCAGCATCGAATTTTAGAACATTCCTAGAAGGTTCCCTTTACAGGTAATCCTCATTCTCAGGAAACTACTAATACTCCCCCAAACTCAGACAACTACTCATCTATCCCCATACTCAGGCAACTACCCCCATACTCAGGCAACTATTCATCTAGTCTTTATATCTAAAGATTTACTTTTTCTCAGCTTTCTATATAAATTGAATAATACAATATGTGGTCTTTTTCAGCTGGCTTCTTTAAATTAACATGATACAAAGTTCATCCATGTAATAACATGTATCAGTACTTCATGTATGGATATACCACATTTTATTTATCCATTTAGAAGTTGATGGTCACTTGGCCTTTTTCTACTTTTGGACCATTACAAAAAAGACAAAAATATTTAAGATGAATAATTTTGGTTATCTGTTGACAAGGCATAAAATGAATAAGTGTTCAGGGTGCCTAGAATATTGTCTGAATATTATCCTGGATAAAGAAGTAAAAAACTGAGCGTTTAGAAGTTTGGATGAATCATTTATGTGTTAGTTTAAATCATAAACCAAAATGAGAAGAGTAGTAGAGAGAAAGAAAAGACAAGCTAGGCACTAAACTTATCAGTGAGTGTTGGTAAATAACAACATGCAGGAATGAAATGCAGTGAAATCTGAAGACTTTCACTTCATACAGACTAGCGTTTAAAAAGGGAGGAGGTGAGACAATGGCAAGCAGCATGTGAAACAAGGGTTTTTATTTCTATCTTCTTTATCCCACTTGGTATGTGAAATATAATGGTATGTGAAGAAGGTAATAAACTCTCTTTTAAGAGTGCTGCAGAAGAAATAGCATGTTCACGAACAGCTAGATTTGAGTTCGAACAGGAAGGTGATGGGGTGGCAGAAGGAAAGCTTACTTAGACAGAAGGCAGTGGAATAATTTAGAAGTTCAGGAGAAATGGAAGTGTTACAGTAGGTAGCTAGTCAGACACGAAGAGGGCCCCGACCGCTCACCAGGAAAGTCAAGTGACCGTTAGGTGATGGTCAGGTAGTTTGTCACACTGCCTCTGTGAAATAAGGCACTGGTCACAGCCAGTGCCAGGGAAAGGTAGTCTCCCAGTAGATAGGGAACACCTGAAAGTGGTGAGAGCAGTTTCCTGATAAGATCTCAGGAGGTGGGTGAGTGGGCTCAAGCATGCGCATTAAGAGGCAAAAAGGCAGAATGACCTTCCTAGGCCCTTCTGCTGATAAGGGAGGAACGCCTCAAGTGAGCGTGCACGTAACTCCAGCAAACACGCTGTGCATGCTCCCCTCCCAAGCGCTAGCAGGCCACAGGCATATGGACAATTCACTCCCAGAGAAGAATCAGGGGAGAGGAATGCAAGACCCTGGAAGTACTGCGGTGTATAAAACCCCAAATCAAGATGTAAAACGCTGCAGTTGGCCTTGAAGTCACCCCCTTGGCCCTCTTCCAAATGTACCTTTCTTCTCTTTGTCTCTGCTCTAAAGCTTTTTTTTTTTTTTTTTTTGAGACGGAGTCTCGCTCTGCCGCCCAGGCTGGAGTGCAGTGGCCAGATCTTGGCTCACTGCAAGTTCCGCCTCCCAGGTTCATGCCATTCTCCTGCCTCAGCCTCCCGAGTAGCTGGGACTACAGGCGCCCGCCACCTCGCCCGGCTAGTTTTTTTGTATTTTTTAGTAGAGACGGGGTTTCACCGTGTCAGCCAGTATGGTCTCGATCTCCTGACCTCGTGATCCGCCCGTCTCGGCCTCCCAAAGTGCTGGGATTACAGGCTTGAGCCACCGCGCCCGGCCTGCTCTAAAGCTTTTGAATAAACTTTCACTCCTGCTCTAAAACCTGCCTGCGTCTCTTATTCCGCCTTATCCCGCTCCGCTGAATTCTTTCTTCGGAGGAAGCAAGAATTGAGGTTGCTGCCGACCTGTACGGATTTGGCATCAGTAACAGAAATAGAACTACCGTGGATTGAATGTGTCCCCCCGAAGTTTATATGTTGAAACCTAATCTCCAATGTGATGATGTTAAGTAAGAGATGAGACCTTTGGGAGGTGAGATTATGTCACAAGGCCAAAGCCCTAATGACTGGGATTAGTGTCGTTATAAAAGCAGACCCGCTCATTCCTTCCATCACGTGAAGACTTTGGTGCTCTTGTCTTGGACTCTCTAGTGTCTAGAATTGCGATACATAAATTTTGGTTGTTTATAAACCACACATTGCAAGGTGCTTTTGTTAAAGCAGTCCAAACAGAGTAAGACGGGGACGACTAATTCAGGGCAACATTTCTCAGGATTTATATCAGTACCAAAGTCCCATTTAATAACAAGGATTATATAACCCCATTTTAATATTGTGAAATGTAATTCATAAAAATGTAAACAGCTTGAAAACACACTTAAAAGTCAATGCAATATTCTAAGTATAATATGGGAAAATCAAAGGAAAATAATTTATATTAATCATGTGTGTCACTATATTAATGCTCAGACATAGCTTTACTATAGATATAATAATATAGACAGAAGCTTGCATTTCTACTTAACATCATCCTGAATGAGGTAAAAATGCAGACTGTTAGTAGCATGCCAGTCTGACAATTCCGACATCATGAGAGGCTAATGGTGAACCAATTTTCCGACATAATGACAATTTTGGTAAAGTGCTATTTCTTTAAAAAGTGTAGTCTTTTCTTGATTTACATAGTTAAAATCGTAAAAAAAAAAAAAATCACAGGTTTTTGTTTTGTTTTGATTGAAAAATAACCTAATAACTTTGTATTGAAAACAAACAGTGGTCTGTATTTACAGGTAAAAGATAAGGTAGATTTCATGAATATCTTGGATATCCCAGAAGTCTAAAAAGTCAAATTATACTTATTATTTCTGAATCCAGACCATTAAATACCAAAGTAACTCCCCTCAACAATCATTGTAAAAATAAAAATGCAGCTTCTTAGGAAAAGTCAAGCACGTGTTTAGCTCCAGTAATTCAAGGAAATATGTTGAGTATAATGAGAATTAGCATACATAAATGAGCAACTATTTTTTATGCTTTTGGTAAGCATGAAAATGATTAAAAAAAAAAAAAAAAAAAAAGAACAAGACATGATAGGATTGGCCCTGGAAATCAGAGAATGAAACTCCTAAGAATCATAGGCAGCTGCTGTTTCCTCCCCTAACCCGAAGTGCTGTGTGTTAAGGAGGGAGAGGGAAATCTGAACATGGTGAGGACGGCCGGCCCTTATAGAAGGAATTGCTTCATCCGACTGCTTGGTTATAAAATATCAACATAGGGCTGAGTCTTCCAGATGTCTGAAGGTTTTACGGCAACTGAAGGTGCTTGTACAGACAAAAGGCAGACAGGTAGTTAAGACATTCAATAAATCTTCAATGCATAGCAGTTTAGAGAGCGTTCAGAGAGAATCCAAAATACCTGCACACCGCAACAAGCTTAATGCGTTGTATCTATCTAAGTGGCATTCATTTAACATCTATTTTATTATAGATAGTGAATCAAAGCAGCTTGGAGATGAGAAGAAAGAAAAACAAAGGGAGCTCCCAGTAGAAGTATGGTCCTGAAAAAACAAATTATAGTCCCAAACCTACATACCACATTCAACCAAATAAAAGTCTTATATGTGTCAAAATACAGCCTTAAAAGTCACTGATTAAAATAGTGTGTTATTTGAGTATCCTTGTTGAAATGTCATATGCTCCTCAGACTTTACATCTAGCTACATGTTTCTCTCTACCCGAGAGGCATTTGACTAAAAATAAATAAATCAATAAAGTTCTCTTTCTCATTCATTTCCTATGACGATACAGTGCTCCTTTAAGATTGGTGTGCTTGTCTACAGCATAGTTGGTTGATCACTTTATGTTTTGTAAACTTACAAAAAATCTAGGCAATCTAATGGAAACGATAAGATCTGGAGAAGCTTGCTAAATTTTCATAGATGGAAAGGTCATAACTGTTAACAAAACCAAGACATAATGAATATTCCATGAGGAAAAAATATAGTGGAATGAAAAGAGTACATACAATTCTGTTGTCTGTACCCATTTTTTCTTCATTTGAAAGCACTGACTAGTGATGAGATTAATAAAGAGAATATATTACTCCTGATTTTCCAGGTTGTGTATGTATTCCAATGTGTAATTACACCTCTACATTTTAAACAATTTAGGAACGAAGCAAGGAAAACATTGTACTTCATACACAATATTCAACACAAGTTCCAGAAACATAGACATTGAAATATAAAATGTTTATTTAAAGAGGATAGTGATTATGTTATTCTACAATCTTTCTAAATCATATCCAATTTCTTATTAAAATATAAAGTATTGAACAGTTTTCAGGTTTAAAATTGGCATTTATTTGTGATTAATTTACTCTCATCCTCAATATGAAATGAGTGTCCAGGTTAACCTAATGTTTTTATATCTTCATATACAGACAAGTTTTCCACTGCATAAGAATCTTTAGTTTAACATATTGTGGATTTAGTATGTATAAAGTTAAAGAAGACAGAACATGTTTTCCTAATTAACTTTCCCCAAAGTTTATTTCAGTCATGATGTTTAAATTTCAATTATATTGTTTTATTTCCATATATGAATGTTCAATCTATGTAGATGAATATGAATGCATAACATTATTTTAAATAGCTGGAAAAAATGCACTGCAAAGCATCTGATGTGCAACCAATTTGAATAATGTATGGCTTTAGAGTAATATTTCCCTGAAGAACTTAAAGTGAATACTGTTGTGTTTAAAAGGCTAAGGTTATTTCAAATAATTAACAAAGTGGAATATTTTTATTGTTACTTTACTTTTCTCTAAACATTGAATACCTTAAACAATCTGTACATATTCTATAACTGTAATTAGTATATATGATACCATATTGTTCTCAAAAATACACTAGGACACAAATTGAAAGCAAATCACATTATGTATATTTTAAAAGTTAAACAATATATGAACTTCTTTATATTTTTATAAATATTAAGAATTATTTATAAAGTGTTTTAAGGTTTTTATTAGGTGAATAATGTTTTCTTTCCTTCAAAATATAAAGTTCACAACTATAGATTTGATGCTTTAATTTTGAATACAAATCTGGTGTAACTTACTACCGAAGTAAACTGATAATGAGAGTATGAAAACGATTTGCCACTTGTTCCAGCCTCCGTTTTTCCACAGGTTCATTTTCCCCTTTCCCTTGAGAAACACACCATTGCATTTTCTAAATCCTTACTGTGTAATGATCTTCCATTTTTAACCTGTTGCCAATTATCAGCCCCACAGAAGCTATCTGAACATGTGGTTAGTGCACAGATTAATGGCATTCCCCAACTGTTTTTCATTTCATCCAGCACTCAATCTAGGTTCCAAAAACAGAAACAGTCTTGCATTGAAATACTCATAAATTGCTTATTAAGGTGCTAACATTACACTCTTACTGCTTCTTGACATTCCACAGGCTTTAGGAGCTATCAGCCATGGCAATTGATTGTTATACTTGCTTTCCATTTTGGGTCCATGGAATAGCTTCAGTGATACCTTTCTAATTGGTTTCAGCTCCTTAAATATGGTTGGCTTCACATCCTGTCCATCTGCTGCTCCTTTTTTCATCCTTCTTGTTTAGTTCTTGACCATTTAGTATTCATAATGTAAAAGTTTTCAATTTTAAAATTACCAAAATAATGCTGTAATCACTACAATTTTATCATTAAAATCCCCCTCACCCAAAAAATAAACAATGTTTTCAACCAGTAGACCTGGCTATATTTTGTATTTGTGTTCAGATAACTTTGTACTTTAAATTAGAGTTTTTCACAGTTACAACTCAACTCTTAAACACAATATTCAAATCTTAAATAAAAATTATAAACTTTCTCTGAATGCTATGCTTCTTAAGCGTAATGCTTACATATATAATAAACTTTAATTTTAACCTTATTAAAATGATTATAAGTTTGAACTGATGAACATATTTTTAAATATAACAGCATTTTACATTTTCATATATTACTTCTCAATTGATATAGATGCAACATTTTACACAAAATAATTTCTTCTTGGTTATAAAGTACAAATGATGACATATTACAAATCATTATTAGTTTATTCATTAACCACAAAAGTAAGTTTATAAAAGAAAATAGTATTAGTTCCTTCTAGTGTCAAAATAATACCTATCACCTTCTAATACTTTTCAGACAGTGCAGGAATCCCCAGTATGTTTTAACTTCTTACTGAACAGCAATAAAAAACGTATCTTAGAATATCGAAAACTTTTTTTCAACTCAACTACGACACAGAATAGCTGACAGTTTGTTAACCCTTTTACTGGGTAAACTGTATTGAAACGCATGTAATCATGTCACCTAGCAAAGTGAACTAGACATGTGATTATATAGCTTATTCTTCATTTGGTCTAGATGTTAACATTTTGCAGCCTACAATTAAAATATATTGCATGTTTTCTGGCAAAACTTCTATAATTTTGTCCCACATTAATCACATTAATTGCTTATATTTTTAGTAGATTTGGCTTTTTTTTGTAAACTATATTCATTTTTTTAAGTGTGAAAATATTTTCTTTTTTAAAAATTATTATACTTTATGTTCTAGGGTGCATGTGCACAATGTGCAGGTTTGTTACATCTGTATACATGTGCCATGTTGGTGTTCTGCACCCGTTAACTCGTCATTTACATTAGGTATATCTCCTAATGCTATCCCTCCCACCTCCCCCCACCCCACAATAGGCCCCGGTGTGTGATGTTTCCCTTCCTGTGTCCAAGTGATCTCATTGTTCAATTCCCACCTACAAGTGAGAACATGCAGTGTTTGGTTTTCTGTTCTTGTGATAGTTTGCTGAGAATGATGGTTTCCAGCTGCATCCATGTCCCTACAAAGGACACGAACTGATCCTTTTTTATGGCTGCATAGTATTCCATGGTGTATATGTGCCACATTTTCTTAATCCAGTCTGTCATTGATGGACATTTGGGTTGATTCCAAGTCTTTGTTATTGTGAATAGTGCCACAATAAACATACGTGTGCATGTGTCTTTATAACAGCATGATTTATAATCCTTTGGATATATACCCAGTAATGGCATAGCTGGGTCAAATGGTACTTCTAGTTCCAGATCCTTGAGGAATTGCCACTCTGTTTTCCACAATGGTTGAACTAGTTTACAGTCCCACCAACAGTGTAAAAGTGTTCCTATTTCTCCACATCCTCTCCAGCACCTGTTGTTTCCTGACTTTTTAATGATTACCATTCTAACTGGTGTGAGATGGTATCTCATTGTGGTTTTGATTTGCATTTCTCTGATGGCCAGTGATGATGAGCATTCTTTCATGTGTCTGTTGGCTGCATAAATGTCTTCTTTTGAGAAGTGTCTGATCATATCCTTTGCCCACTTTTTGATGGGATTGTTTGTTTTTTTCTTGTAAATTTGTTTGAGTTCTTTGTAGGTTCTGGATATTAGCCCTTTTTCAGATGAGTAGATTGCAAAAATTTTCTCCCATTCTGTAGGTTGCCTGTTCATTCTGATGGTAGTTTCTTTTGTTGTGCAGAAGTTCTTTAGTTTAACTAGATCCCATTTGTCAATTTTGGCCTTTGTTGTCTTTGCTTTTGGTGTTTTAGACTTGAAGTCCTTGCCCATGCCTATGTCCTGAATGGTATTGCCTAGGTTTTCTTCTAGGGTTTTTATTGTTTTAGATCTAACATTTAAGTCTCTAATCCATATTGAATTATTATTTGTATAAGGAGTAAGGAAGGAATCCAATTTCAGCTTCCTATTTATGGCTAGCCAGTTTTCCCAGCACCATTTATTAAATGGGGAATCCTTTCCCCATTTCTTGTTTTTGTCAGGTTTGTCAAAGATCAGATGATTGTAGATGTGTGGTATTATTTCTTAGGGCTCTGTTCTTTTCCATTGGTCAATATCTCTGATTTGGTACCAGTACCATGCTGTTTTAGTTACTGTAGCCTTGTAGTATAGTTTGAAGTCAGGTAGCATGATGCCTCCAGTTTTGTTCTTTTGACTTAGGATTGTCTTGGCAATGGGGGCTCTTTTTTGGTTCCATATGAACTTTAAAATAGTTTTATTTTCCAATTCTGTGAAGAAAGTCATTGGTAGCTTAATGGGGATGGCATTGAATCTATAAATAACCTTGGGCAGTATGGCCATTTTCACATGAGATAGAGTCTCACTCTGTGGCCCAGGCTGGAGTGCAGTGGTGTGATCTTGGCTCACTGCAACCTTTGCCTCTCCGGTTCAAGAAATTCTCATGCCTCAGTCACTACCCCTACACCCCATCCAAGTAGCTAGGATCATAGGCATGTACCACCATACCTTGCTAATTTGTGTGGTTTTTTTTTGTAGAGATGGGGTTTTATCATGTTGGCCAAGCTGGTCTTGAACACCTGGCCTCAAGTGATCCCCCTGCCTCGGCCTCCCAAAATGCTGGGATTACAGGAGTGAGCCACCGAATCCAGCCAGTATATTGGTCTTATAGAGATATATTATTTGCCTCATAGTGTTTGAATACTGATGATTATCTCTCAGAAGTATAACTGTATGTTTCATTTATTTTGCTCATTTTATAATATTTCAGTAAAAACATTTTGCTTTAAGGATATACCTTAGCCAAGGATCCCTGCAATACATTTTGTGAGATTTGAAAATTAATCAGGTAGAACCCCCTTCCTAAATAAGCTTGCAGTCAATTTGACATACTATTCCATTGTATTTGTCAATACACCTGCTTCATCTCTGGCACTCAGCACAGTGATAATTCCATGATGTCAAGTTACTTTGCACCAGGAATTTCTTCCCACAATTTTTGGATGTTTTCTACAGAATTGGACACCAATGTAATGATTTGTTTCTATATTAATGCCATTTTCTCTGATTCCCCTGTGATTTTTTTACCTACATATGGTCTCTTTCACTGTTGCTCTTTTCTTTTCTGTTTCTTTGACCTTTAACTTATAATAAAAAAGCATCTAAAGCTTGGAATATGATCAACATTTTTCTACAACAAATTCTATTTATTTTGCTGCTGTGATCAGCCACTTATATGTTTTTCTTTTTATTCTGGGCTTAGATAACAAAAAATGCCCTTGTCTTCTCAGTCATTCATTTTTTTACTTGTTAATGGTTTTATTGATTCATACATTCAGTCACAAATTAAAAATAATTCAACTACAGAAACATAAATTTCAAATAATAAAATAAAAGCAATGTGAATTCAAATATTTTTTCTGAAAATTTAACTCCCAGATAATGGTTTTATAACTCCAAATAGGTCTTGACTTTCTAAGATTTGACATAGAACCACACATTTCTATATTTTGTTACTTCTTCTATCAATGAATCTTGGCAATTATGTCTTTGATAAGTATTCTGGATTTCTTACTAAATCACATATGAGTGTACAAAAATCAGCTATCTTGTTTCTCTTATTTCAGACACTTCATTATTTAATTCAACCCAGACCCAACCACAGCTGCTAGAACTTTCTTTTTTTCAAATGCTGCTTTCTTCCCCACTCTTCTTTGAATGCCTAAATTGATTTCCTCTCTGCCTGTCAGATACAAATTTCTCTTTAACTTAGACTCAAGATAACTGCAATGCTCTTCCTTATACCTATATAGTGTAAATCTTCCCTAATCTAATTTACAGTACATGCTACTTCACTTGGTAAGTCAAATTATCTACACTACACCAATGCACATTTAATTCCCTCTTGTTCTTTTCTAGATTCCAAACTTAAAGTGGATAAAACTCTGAAGATATAGCTTGTAATGACTGGTTGTTCTTCTACATATAAAATGATGGCAAGGTAGAATACTGATTATTTGTTTTTTTTCTTTTTGTCTTTTCTAAAAAAAAAAAAAGAACAACTCTGCATTTTCCAGTGAGTCAGCAGCGTCCACCATTCCTTTCCGGAGAAGTAAGTTTGTCAAATCGGTAGTGCAAACACATGTGAATATTAAATATTTTGGTTTGACTTGTTTTGCTATGCTTTATTTTCTAAGTATGTCTTTGAATACCAGAAGAAAATAATCATGTGATTGGGTACGTGTGGAAGGTGAAGAGGGGATCAAGGAGACACTGCATGAAGGTCACCAGAGTCAGGAAAGAGAAGGTGAGGAAGATGAGGTATGAGCGCCATCTATGGCCAGGTTTAACGAGTTGCTTGTGAACCGAGCAACTCCAGCCTGCCACCTATCCACTGAAATCAACAGGCTTTTCATCTATGCTGGTGAACAGTTCTTTAGGGTTCCTGTTGAATAAGGCCCTCCATGAGTAAGCACTCCACTTTTTGCATCATTCCAGAGAAGAGTCAAATTTTGTCTCAGCTTTTCTACCTGAATGATCCTAAACAAGTTGCTAAACTTCTCTGTACCTTAGTTTTCTCAACTACAAACTGGCATTATGATATAAATATCTACTTTTAGAATTTTTGTGAGAATTAATGTCATATGTAAGGAGCTAAGAAGCATTTTGATGAATAGTCTTCAATAACTTAAGGTGATCCCAATTTGTTTTGGTATTAATAACATCCTTAGAGAAGCAGTTTTATCAACAATTAATTGTTTTCATATGATTTCTGATTACTATGTTTTTCCAAATGACGAACAAACAGAATTTTTTTTTTTTAAGTCATTGTGTGTTAGTTACTACTTATTTACCTCTTCAAATCTTTAAGTCTTCCCTTTTATTCCAGAATTTAGCTGCTTTTATTTCAGGCATAATTTGACAGTGCCTTGACACAAGTCCATGGCAGGGCAAACACTGCTTTCTTCTCTTATTCCACAGAATGAAAAGACCTTAGTAATCTGGTCAACACTCACATGCACAACTCAGAAATTTCAGGGTTCAATTCTTGGCCACTGGGCAATACAAAGTCATGTCTTACTTTTTTTCTCCCTAAAATATGAATCTATGAAAAATGTATTTCAGCAATGTCCCCAGAAATTATTATGGGATTCAGTACTCATTGAGTCATCTACCCTATTGTTGGTGTTCCCACCTTTCCTGTTTTATGACCCTCCCACCCCCGCCCTGTTTGCTATTCTGCTTCCTGATACCAACTTCTAAATAAATTATATTGGAATCTGAGCTAAGATGAGCTGCTAATTATCTGCCTATGTAACTGAAATAATTTATCACGCAGATTCTAACATAATTTTTTCCTTACACTTGTTCAAAGATCCTTTGTAAGGGTTGTTTGTTTTGTTTCAGATACCGGTGTTTTACTTGTGGGCAAAATTTTTAAATTCTTAAATTTAGAGATTTTTTTTTTTTCAATGAACTCTAGTAACGTTTTCAAACGTGTCTGTGTGTGTGTATGTGTGTGATATTGTTTTACCAACACATTCTTAGAAACAGAACACCATCTCAAGATGGTTGTCATCTAACCAGGTAGCCAAGTCCAGGCCACAGCTACGTGACCTCAACAATACCTCCAGATGTGCCTCTGTTCTGTGCCAGTAGACAGATCTAAAAAGGGAGCCAGCAGAGGTGACACCGAGGAGTTAGCAACAGGCCCTGAAGCTTTGAATAGAGCATACATTCATACTTTGGCATCTGGTTCCTACTTTTGCCAAATGTGCCTTGTTTGCATCCACAGCTGTTAAATGTGTTTGTTGAAAAGGGATAGACTAGGGAGAAGAAAGAGATTGGCGAGAGAGATGCCAGCTTCTGTGGGAGGGAGTGTCACGCCAACATTCAATTTACTTACAGTGAATTATTTGCTTTAGAAATCCTGTGTCATTTATTAGAATAACTGTGGTATATAGTGAACATGAACCTCATGCTAAAGCAGTCATCTTTATATTTTATTGTAAATGAAGCATTTATAATTGTGTTCATCTAATTAACACCTAAAGAGCAATATATCTTCATTTACTTCAAATAATATAATCTGGCAGTTAAGACCGAATTACTAAAGGCAGGCTTTTATATATTTCTGTCATATTTTTATTTTTTTAAAAATGACTTGGCCATTAGAATTAGGATTTTGTGAAGAATTTCACAGTTGAAAAATCAGTTTTAGAGATTCAAAACATTTTTCTAACCTAGAAAATAGACCTAGAAATTCTAAATATTTTCAGAATCTCAGTCTTCCTTCTAAAACTTATGACCCTCATATTCCAAAAGTTGTTTCAAAAGGGGAGATGAGAAAATAGTTTACTTTGTTTATGATAAAGGGAGACTATCTTGCTGCTCTTGTGACAAAAAGGGGGAAAAGGCTTCTCTTGTCAATACTTTCTTCTTTCTTTGTGATTAAAGAATTTCTTATGATCTTAAGGAAATTTCCCACACACTTGTGACAATAAAAATTAACGACAAGGACCCTGATAATAAAAAGAGAATTATTTTCCTTCTCCTGTATAAGTTTTATTTTATTTTATTTTATTTAGAAATAACACATAAATGAGAAGTCTAAAACTGGGTATTCATTTTCAGTATGTTTTAAAAAGATGATCAGTCCCATGGCTAAAGTTTATTTTGAGTAACTGAGTTGATACTGATCATCTTTTATAATGTGAAAAAATAATAGCGAAGTTTTGATGTGATAGTTCCGCTAGCTGTTGCTGAGGTCACTAGACTGGAAGGCACATTGCCAGCCTGCCCTTAGACAGTAGATCATGTGTTTGTTGACTCCCTCACCATCTACCTCCTTTTGAGTGTGTGGTGTATGTATGTGTGTAAATGTGCATGTTTTTAGACCAGCCTGGCCAACATGGTGAAACCCCATCTCTACTAAAAATACAAAAATTAGGCCATGGGCACCTGTACTCCCAGCTACTCTGGAGGCTGAGGCAGGAGAACCACTTGAGGCTGGGAGGCAGAGGTTGCAGTGAGCCAAGATTGTGTTACTGAACTCCAGTCTGGGCGACAGGGTTAGATGCTATCTCAAAAAGGAAGTGCGTGAATTTTGCCTAGCTATAGACTGCTGCGTGAATTGTCTTAATCATTTCTAATGATTTTATGGTGGTCTTTTAAGAATAGTTTATTGAATAGTATGAAGGCAACCAGTAACATCCAGGATCAGACAAATATGTAAAGACCAGGAAAGCAGAAATTGTATAAATTAAATTAAAAATAAAATTTCATGTATTATCTTGAATGCTTTCATTTGTAGTTAACAAAACCTGAAATGTATAAACAATTTAAAATTGTACTAGTCCTATAACTGAAGAGTTGTAACTTAGATTGAGCTTCAGGCCTCCAGTTCCCAGTTTGAGAGGGTCTCTACCTCACTCTTATTTGCATTATCTGTGTCCTGAATTCTTCCACGATGGCAATATGCTGTCACCAGTAGCAACCCACATGCTTCTTCCTTTGCATCTCAGAAAAAACAAAATAATTATTTTTCACAAGTGAGAAAATAAATCCTGAACTTCGATGTCATTGGATCAACCTGAACCTACCTCATTTACCAGTGTAATGTCAGGAGATGGCTGGTTTAACTAATTAGCTGAACCTGGATTTCTCCTTGTTCCAGATCTAACCATCATAGTAATGGAGGTGTGATTATAACACACTTAATAAATGTGCCAAACAGCATAATTACAGCAGAATGATTACAGGCTGATTTTTCTCAAATTTGGTTGATACGAAGAAGGGAGGTGAATAATGGGTAAATAAGGATCTCTTCTTCCTAGGATTTCTAAAAACAAAAGCAAAAATGGTGTGAGTTTTCAGACTTAACCTTTCTTTGTCTATAAAATAGTTATTACTATTTTATACAAACAACTGAAAAATATGATGTATCTTGTGTGTGTATTTCTAAACGTGTGGATGTTGGGGTTGTTATAATTTGTACTGTATAATTACTTAGTCAAATGCAATAAATTCATTACTTGACTCTGTGTTAAAAATACGTAATAAAATATCAATTTAGATACCACTACACTTCTGATAGCTTTTTTCATTACTCTACATTCAGGAGAAAATCAGAAAAAAATATATATTAATATGCTGTACACATACGTACCTGCATACAATGCACATATACATACAAAACATATATGTATATACATGTATATATGTATGTGTGCATACACACATAATGCATACACATTAGTGCATATTTGCAAGTGCCAGGAGAGACAAAACAATGCATTCATTAATTTTTCAGTTATTTTCAGTGAGTTGTAGTCTATTATGCACAGAAAAAAATACGCATGAAGGAGTATGCATTTTAGAAATATTGTTATAACTGG
The DNA here is from genome assembly GCF_008728515.1 of Papio anubis. Lineage (NCBI taxonomy): Eukaryota > Metazoa > Chordata > Mammalia > Primates > Cercopithecidae > Papio > Papio anubis. The sequence continues at coordinate 7,742,019 of NC_044977.1, forward strand.
GGCCCCTAGAATTGTTTGCTATGCAGTTCTGGTGGTTACGATTGTAAATCTGGGCATATAATATTAAGGACAGGGTTGGAGCTGTCTGATTTGAAGCACATAAAGTCTTAACTGCCACCGATAATGTCAACCCGAATTATTATTTTCATTTCAACACAGATTATAGGACAGGAAGACATAAATGGAAATTAAAAAATAAATTCAGCACATATTTCAGAAAGTACCTTTTCATGTGGAGAATAATAAATGCTTAGAAGAGCCTGCAGGCAAAGTTGTTGAGGCAAAAAGCAGGAGTGTCATTCAAGAAACAATTAGATGCCATCCTTGGGGAAATGGAGTACTAAAAAGGATATGCCTTGATGGACCAAATGACCTTTATTCTCTCTCCAAAAATCTCTCATATTCTTATAATTCTAATCGTGAAATATTTCAGCAATTTGGCCTCCAGCAATGTCAATTCTTACTTGAATTATTCACCTCACCAGTTCACTGCTGAGGAAGAACCTTTCTCATAGTGCTACAAAGATTGCATATTGACCAGATGTAATTCCCAATGCTGTTGCTCATAGGCATTTTATTCGCAAGGATGCCTTAGGTCTGATACTATAAAGTGATTGCTTATAGAAGAAGCCTTTTTTGAGCCCTATGTGATTGAAAAGTGGCCTAAATTGGAGAAGACAGGTTTAACTAATATATTAATTATAGAAGGCATGAGGATTATTTAAGATTTTTATTGGCAAGAGTTATTTCAAAATATAACTGGTTTTAGTAGAATGCAGCCTATATTAATTTGTTTATTTCTTAATTAGTATTGGATATGATAATGACTTATTTTTAGCTATTGACTTCATTTCAATAGAATATTCTGAAAATAAAAATAAAAAGAGATTTGTCATTTTACAGTCTATTTAAAAACAAACAATTTCAATAATAGCACACTTTAGAAAGCTAGAAATAGATACTGAATAAATGTAATGTATGAATGTTACTTGGTACATTTGAGTAAGCCAGGAAAATCAGCTATCTATACTTTTCTGATTTTACATTGATTTAACAGAACACAGAATTCCTGAGAACTCAGGGATTTTGTGAGAACTACAGTCACCCTATTATGTTCTTAAAGTGATATTCAGTGAAAGAAAAAAGAACATGTTTCTATCTGTCATCTAAATGGACTCCTAGAGTTCTTTCTGTGTGTCACAAATTGGAACTCAGTGGTGAACTGAGTGCCGAGAGCGTATTTTCAAAAGCTAACGGAAGGTCACATACATTGGACAGTTCAAAGCACAGAAAAACCCAGAGGCTTTAAAAATGTCAGGTATATTACAGTGTTAAAACAAATAAATATTGTACAAGTTTTTGCCAAAGATAAAAGTGAAATCATGTTAAAAAATATAAATCTTCATTATAATATGAATTACTTTCATCATAGATGAAATCTAAAGTGTATAAATAATATGTTTATATACCTCTGTAACAAAACATTATACTAATAAAGTAAATGATAAAGTTTACAAAATGGTTTATGGTAAATATATAATAGGTGAATATATTATGCTAAATAATATGATCTGTGGATTATGTCATTTAAGAGTTAAAACAACTTTTTATTTATGGAAACATTATCACCCATCTAGTAAACAGATTTTTTAACAGTGTTCAATGTGCAGAGAATAATCTTATGACATAACTTTTAAACAATGGAATAAAAATTAAATCAAGTAATTCTCAAACCATGCATAATGAAATGAGAACTTATGTAACAAAATAGCAAACAGATAAATAATGTTTTGTAGTCCATAGTAATTATATTAATTAGTCAAGCATTTTAATAGCTTATGCATTTTTTTTAAAATTTCACATAAGAAATATTTATAGAAGCATAAAATCTTATATAAGTATGAAATAGTTATTAAAATTAATCTACTAGCCTATACAATTGCTTTAGTCATCTACTTTAGCTTAAAAATGGGATTTGATCATTCTTTGATGGTTGAAAATTATTCAGAGGTCTTTTTTGTGAACAATGTACATGATAATTCTGAAAAATCAGTCCACTCTGTTCAAGAATATTCTGTGGTTATAATATAGTGAGACCAATTCTGTACTATCTCAGTTTAAAAATAAATAACAATACTTCTTTAGATTGATACCTGTTTCTTCATACAGAATGTGAGGTGTCACATTCTGAATATGTCACAGTTAATTTACCAAATAAAATTTTACTCAATCAGTAATCAATATTTCATTTTTTAAAATTTAGCTTCCTAATCTCACTGAGTATTCTAGGTGGTAGAATTATTCTAAAATAATCTAAATGCCTACATTAAATATTGAAGAAAACTACATCCTAATAAAGTAAAAGATGATTTATCTTTCTCAAGGAGTTTAACAAATATTATATACTTTAAAACGATTAAAAACATTTTTTAATATAAGAAGGATAACATTAGACCCAGAACTCTGAAACCTGAGGTTAAAAAAAAAACCCCAAGACATTGTTTTTCCCTTCATGTAAGTTGATAAGTGAAAGTTTTAGACAAGATAATTGATTCCAGAAATAACAAAAATACTTGACAGTCTTAAAAAGTGAATAATGTGATCTATTTCTTTTAAAGGAGTTCTAGGTAAATAGGAATAACAGATTACTACTGAGAAGAATTAGAAAACCTGGCCAACTATAAATACCTTTTTTTTGACAGCATCAGAGAAATTACAAAACAATGAAGAACAACAGAGTCAATACCCAAGAGAAAAGAAAAGAGAGAAAAGAGCTTAGTGTTTGAGGTCACTTATCCCCAGGAATGCTTCTATTTAAAATGTGGCTTCCACTTAAAATGACCCATGGACCCTCTGATAGTCTTTGAACTGTTCACACCAGTTAGTGATAAAGTAGGGAGACAATCTGCAAAAAGAAAGATATCCAAATAGACCGTAAGCATATGAAAAGATGATTCATTGTTTTAATCTTCATACAAATATAAATTGAAATAACAATCAGGAGCTCTTATATACTGCTGGTGGGAATGTGAGTTTGTTATGCAGATTTTAGTAAACTTTTTACAGTATCTTGTAAAATTAATTTTATAAACGTTGACACAACAACTGTACTCATTGGTATATGCCTATGAGAAATAGGTGCACATTTGCTGTAAGACACTTATATGATAAAAATTACAGCATCATTATTTACAGTAGTATATATCTGAAATGCAAATATTCATCAACAGTATAATGTACAAATAATGGTATATTCATATAATAAATACTTTATGGCAACATAAAATAACACGTTAATGCACCTTAATAATAAGAATGAGTCTCATAGAGCAATACATTGAGGAAACTAAGTAAAACTCAGTACTGATTAAATATTTCATTTATATAAAATAGAAACCTTGTCAAACTACTCTGTGGTATTAGAAGTTAGTGTAATGGTTCCCTTTTGTGATGAGGGAGGGAATAGTGATTCGCAGTGGCCAGGCCTATAGCCTTAAGGAAATGAATTCCTCCAACCACATGATCAAATCTTTCCCTAGTTGAGACTTTAAATGAGAATTCAGTTTTTGATTTAAAGTTGATGCTAAAGATATTATAGGTGAAAATATTTTTAATGTTTTTTTAATATTATATTTTATAAATCATATATCTGGTGTCATACATGAGAAATCTCTGCCTATGTAAAGGTCAGAAAAACCTGCACTATATTTATCTGTATTCATTTTATAATTTTACTTCTTACACAGAGATGTGTTATGGTTTTTGAAGTTTTTTGTCTTTCTGGAATAACTTCTAATAAGAATCTAAGTTTACATTTTTTAGGGGTATACATTTGTATATATGGCATATGTGGTTTTTGCATGTAGATATTCAATTGTTCCTACAATATTTGTTGACAAGATGATTCTTTTTCCATAGAATTCTTTAGCAGTTTTCGTCAAAGATCAAATGAATATACAATATATTCACATGACAACACTGTAATTGTACTCTTTAAATTTATACACATTTTTAAAACAGTTTACCAGATACGTGATGGTGTATTTTTGGACATTCTATTCTATTCCATTAATTAATATGTTTATCTTTATAATAATATATACTTTATTAATTACTGTAGCTTTTAGTAAGTCTTGAAATTAGTTAGTCCTTCTGTTGTTTTTTTTTTTTTTTCTTATTTTTCTACATTGTTATGGCTATTCTAGTCCTTGAAAACAAGAACTGGAAAGAATCAACACATTAAAAATATGACTAGATGATGCATGGCAACTCATGCCTGTAATCAGCTTGCCAGTTTACAAAATAAGACTGGGAAGATTTTGATAGATATTTTGTTGACTGCAGATCATTTTGTGTAGAATTGCCACATGACCAAAATGTATTATTTCAATAATTCCCTCTTTATTTAGAGATCTTTAATTTTTCTCAATACTCTTTTATAGTGACCAAGTCCTATACCATTTTTTGTTGAAATTGTTGAAATTTTGTTGACTGCAGATCATTTTGTGTAGAATTGTCACATGACCACATTTATTATTTCAATAATTCCCTCTTTATTTATTTAGAGATCTGTAATTTTTCTCAAAAATGTGTTATAGTTTTCAGTGAACAAGTCCTATACCATTTTTGTTGAAATTGTCCCTAAGTATTTCATTCTTTTTGTGCTATTATGATAGGAATTTTTTTTAATGTTTGAGACATTTTTCACTTGTATATAGAAATTTAACTTACATTTTATGTTAATCTTGTATCTTGCAGTATTGCTAAACTCTCTCATATTTCTAATTGCTTATTTGTAAATAATTTCAGACTACCTACATGAAAGATCATGTTGTTGGCCGGGCGCGGTGGCTCAAGCCTGTAATCCCAGCACTTTGGGAGGCCGAGACGGGCGGATCACGAGGTCAGGAGATCGAGACCATCCTGGCTAACACGGTGAAACCCCGTCTCTACTAAAAAATACAAAAAACTAGCCGGGCGAGGTGGCGGGCGCCTGTAGTCCCAGCTACTCAGGAGGCTGAGCCAGAGAATACGGGAACCCGAGGCTGAGCTTGCAGCAGCTGAGATCCCGCCACAGCATCTCCAGCCTGGGTTTACAGAGCAAGACTCCGCCTTTAAAGAAAGATCGCGTTGCTTGCGAATAAGACAATTTTAATTTCTTCTTTTTCAGTCTACCTACCTTTAATAACATGTCTTAACATTTGTTATACTGCCTCAAAGCTCCATCACATTGTTGAATAGGAGAGGTAAGAGAGAATCTCCATCCCATGTATCCACTCTCTTCAATCTTGAGAAATTCAAATAAGGTCTGATGTTAGCTGTAGTTTTTGTTTGTTTATTTGCTTTTATAAATGTCCTTTATCAAGTTGAGAAAACTAACTTCTATTCCTAGTTTACTGGGAGATTTTGCTTTTGCTTTTGTTTTTAAAATTGTAAATGGGTTTAGATTTTGTCAGATGATTTTCTGTGTCTATTGTGATAATGATGTATATTAATCTGGCTTTTTGTTTGAATCAGTAGGGTTTTTTTTAGTAAATAGTATTTCATTTTATAAATATACGTAAATTTGTTTGTTAATTCACCTGGTGTTAGTCCCTCTGGGGTGCTATTATAAAATACCATAAACTAGGTATTTTATGAATAACAAAAGTTTATTTCTTACAGTTCTGAAGTCTGGAATGTCCAAGACCAAGGCACAGTCACATTTGTTTTCTGATCAAGGCCTGATATCTGGTTCATTGACAGCACCTTCTCACTGAGTCTTCACGCAGTGGAAGAAGGGGCAAGGCAGTTCTCCTGTGCCTGTCTCACCAAGGATGCTGGCATTGTTACAATGTTTATGTTCCCACAAAATTCATATCTTAAAATCCTAACTCTCACGGTTATGATATTAGAACGTAGATCCTTTGGGAGGTGATTAAATCATAAGAGTAGAACCCTCACAAATGAGATTAGTGCCTTTATAAAATAGATATAAGGGAATTTGCTCACTCCTTCCACCTTGTGAGGATACACTAGGAAGGTGCCATCTGCGAGGAACAGACCCTCAGCAGACACTGAATCTGCTGGCGTCTTGATCTTGCATTTGTCAGCCTCCAGAAAAGTGAGATGTAAATGTGTGTTGGTTACAAGCCACCCAGTCTATGGTATTTTGTTAGAGCAGCTTGAAGGGACTAAGACAGGTATGACTCCCGTTCATTAGTTGTCTGCCGGCGTCATGTAATTAACTCCTAATATGATCACCTTGAGAAACAAGAATTTCACATATAAATTTTGGAGAGATACAAATATTCAGAGAGTAGCACACCCATTCATAGACACCTGTGTCTCTGGTTTGGGGTATTATAAATTAGGCTGTAGTGGATATTCTTTGTGTGGGTATATGTTTTCATTTCTCTGGCGTAAATACTTGGAAGCATAATTTTAGGTCATATGCTTGACATGTGTTCAGTGTTTATAATAAGCTGCTACAAATATTTCTTTTCTTTTCTTTTTTTTTTTTTTTTTTTCCGAGGCGGAGTCTCGCTCTGTCGCCCAGGCTGGAGTGAGCGGCGCCATCTTGGCTCACTGCAAGCTCCGCCCCCCGGGTTCCCGCCATTCTCCTGCCTCAGCCTCCCGAGGAGCTGGGACCACAGGCGCCGCCACCACACCCGGCTAATTTTTTGTATTTTTAGTAGAGACGGGGTTTCACCGTGTTAGCCAGGATGGTCTCAATCTCCTGACCTCGTGATCCACCCGCCTCGGCCTCCCAATGTCCTGGGATTACAGGCGTGAGCCACCGCGCCCGGCCAGCTGCTACAAATGTTTCTAAAGCGGCTGTGCCATCTTAGGCTTCCACCAACAAAGTTAAGGGTTCTTGCTTCTCCACATCCTTACCAACATTTAGAGTTAAAAATTAACTTCAAAGAACAGACCTACACTAGTATATACAAAGAAGAGCTTCCAAATAAATAAAAAAGAGAAAGTTAGAAAACAACTAAAATGCATAAAGGAAATGAACTGACTTTCGACTTTAAAGAATATGGATGGCTAATAAAAACATGAATGCTAACTTCAAATTATTAACTATACAAGAAATATAAACAGACATTGAAAAGATGTAGTTTTTGGCAATTAAACTAATAATAATTTTAAAACATAATATTCAATTTTATTAGAATATTTGGGAAATGGGCATCCAATAAATGACTAGCAGAGTAAAAATTGGTAAAATTTTCTGGAGGATAGTATGGAATATTTATCAAAATCCTTAAAATATGTTTGTCTTTTGAGTCTGTAATTCTAGAACTAGAATATATCCTAAACAAATGTTTAAGAACATTTGTAAACATAAATATGAATGGTCACTCTTTACATATTATATATTTAGAAATAAACTAAATGTATTATATAAATGTTTAAATTAAATATTGGGTATATCTTTTTTTAATACTACTGTTAAAAACGTAGTAGTGCAAGAATTTACAGGGACAGGAAGTATTTAAGTTTGTATTCTTGTAGAAAGTATGATCTTACAAAGAACTTGTTCTTTAAAATATGTATATATAAGAATAGAATATAGAGATAAAAATACTACAGTATTTATTTTGTTTATATTTATTATTTTGTTAGATTGTGACTCTTCCCTTTTATGTTTTATATAAGATTTCTTCTCTTGCCAGCTCACTTATCCTCACTAAATCATCTCATCCTATAAACCATCTCTCCAGAATCGTAGTCCATGATAAGGTGAGTTAACCTTGTAAACACATTGTTGCTTTGAGAATAGAGCTCTTCAGGGACAAAACAAAGTGGGTATTTACAATAATACTTTAGTAAAAATTAGTTAAAATACTATTACTAATAATAATTCATATCCTCAATATATATTAGTTCAATAGATCTGACTCCACCTTCTTAGTCTTTTGATGTAAGCTAAAGCATGCCGTCTCAAACAAAAAACAGAAAGATTATAAGATTGTTTCAATACCAGAAAATTATCCTAAGATTAATGCAATTAATAGTCTGAAGACAGACTGCTGATTTTTATTCTGCAATGTGAAAAAAGGTAGTAGAATTATGCACAGAAAACTATGTGTTAATTTATTTCCTTTATTTGAAAGTGCAGACAATTAATAGAGATGATTGACAACTTTATTGGATAGATCAAACAGAATTCTCAAGTAAAGACAGGAGATAGTAATAAAATAGCCTGTTACTAGGTATGGACACTGTTACTAGGGAAAAGAAAAAAAAAAGCAGTGTGGTCATTTTAACAATATTAATTATTCCAGTATATGAGCATGTCATCTGCAATTTCTTTTATCAGTTTTTTTGTAATTTTACTTCTAGAGATCTTTCACTTTCTTGGTTAAATATATTTCTAGGTGTTTCCTTCTTGTAACTATTGTAAATAAGATTGCTTTCTTGATTTCTTTCTCGCCTTGACTGTTATTGGTATGTGTGTGTATATATATATATACACACACACACACATACCAATAACATATATATATATGACACTGAATTTTGTATGTTGATTTTGTATCCTGACGCTGCCTAATTCTTTTATCGAATCTAGTTTTTTGAAGAAGTTTTTAGGATTTTATAGGTATGAGATTATACCATCAGTAAACATGGATAAGTTAGCTTTATCTTTCCAATTTGGATGTCTTTTATTTCTTTCTCTTGCCTGCTGGCCCTGGCTAGGACTTATAGTTCTATGTTGAATAGGGGTGGTAACAGTGAGCATCCTCATCTTGTTCCAGTTTTTAGGGGAATTGCTCTCAACTTTTTCCTATTCAGTGTGATGTTGGCTGTGGATTTCTTATATTCAATGCAATCTCTATCAAAATACCAATGTCATTTTTTACAGAATTAGAGAAAACAATTCTAAAATTCATACAGAACCTAAAAAAGAGCCACCAATAGCTAAAGCAAAAAAAAAAAAAAAAAAAAAAAAAAAAACAGATAATCTGCAGAATGGGAAAAATCTTTGCAAATTATGAATTTGACAGGGGACTGATATCCAGAATTTGCAAGGAACTCAAAGCTGGAAGCATCATGTTACCTGATCTAACATTATACTTACAAGGCTATAGTAACCAAAACATCACGATGCTGATGTAGAAAAATAGACACATATATCAATAGAATAAGATAGAGAACACAGATATAAAGACACATATCTATACCCAACTGATCTTTTGACAAAGTTGACAAAAACATACACTATGGAAGGGCTACCCTTTTTAATAAATGGTGCTGGGAAAATTGAATTGCCCTATGCAGAAAAATAAAATGGCCCCTGTCTCACACCGTATGCAAGATCAACTCAAGATGGACCAAAGATTTAAGTGTAAGATCTGAAATTATAAAAGTACTCAAGAAAACCTAGGGAAAACTCTTCTGGACATTAGTCTAGACCAAACTTTTTTAACCCACAGCCCACGGGTAGCCCGAGAGGGCTTTAAATGCGGCCCAACACAAATTCGTACACTCTCTTACAACATTATAAGATTTTTTTTTTTTTTTTTTGCGATACATTTTTTTTAGCTTATCAGCTAACATTAATGTTGGTGTATTTCATGAGTGGCTCAAGACAATTTGTCTTCATCCAATGTGGCCCAGAAAAGCCAAAAGATTTGGGCACCCCTGGTCTAGACAAAGAATTAATGACTACGATTTCCAAATCACAAGTCAAGTCAGGCACCATAGCTCATGTCAGAAATCCCAGCACTTTGTGAGACTGAAGCAGGAGGATCATTTGAAGCCAGGAGTTTGCGATCATCCTGGGCAACATAGTAAAACTCTGTGGCTATTAAAAAGTTTTTAAAATATTGGCCAGGTGTGGTGGCATGTGAGGTGGAGGCAGGAAGATTGCTTTAGCCTAGGAGTTTGACGCTGCAATAAGCTGTGATCAAATCACCCAATGCTTGCTGGGTAAAAGCATAGGCTCTGTCTCTTAAAATAAAAAGCACAAACAACAAAAACAAATACTAACAAATGCTACTACATTAAACTAAAAAGCCTCTGCACAGTAACAGAAATAATCAACATAATGAACAGATAATCTGCAGAATGGAAAAAATATTTGCAAATTATGAGTCTGTCAGGGAAATGACCTCCAGAATTTTTGAGGAACTCAACTTAAAAGCCACAACAAAAAATAACCTCATTTAAAAGTGTGCAAAGGGCATGAATAGACATTTTTCAAAAGAAAACATACAAGTGGCCAATAAGTCCGTAAAAATTGTTCAACATCTCTAATCATCAGAGAAATACATATTAAAACTACAATGATATATCATCTTACACCAGTCAAAAAACTATTATGAAAGAAATAACAGATGTTGGCTAGGATATAGATGAAAGGGAATGCATATACACTGTTGGTAGCAATGTAAATTAGTATAACCTTTATGGAAAACAGAATGGAGATTCTTCAAAGAACTAAAAGTAGAACTACCATTCGAGCCAGTAATTCCATTAAATGGTATCTACCCAAAGGGAAAGAAATAGAGCAAAAAGATGTCTGCACTCGAATGATTTAAGCAGTACTTTGAACTATTCACAATAGCAAAGACATGGAATCAACCTTAGTGCTCATCAATGGGTAAATAAAGAAATTGCAGTGTGTATGTATGTATATATGGATATACAAAATGTATAAATGTGTATATGAACACGCAATGAAATATTATTCAGCCATGGAAAAGAATGAAATCATGTATTTTGCTACACTACGAATGAAGCTGGAGACAATTATCTTAAGTGAAACAACTCAGAATCAGAAAGCCAAAGAACACGTTTTCTTATTTGTAAGTGAAAGCTAATTAAAGTATACACATGGACATTGATGTAGATTAATAAGTCACTAGAGATTCAGAAGAGTGGGAGAATGGTGGAATGGAAGTGCAGGCTGAGAAATAATTTTGAAGAAGTTGAGGCGGGAGGATCTCTTGAGGCAGGAGTTCAAGACCAGCCTAGGCAACATAACGAGAACCCATCTCTACTAAAAATTTTTTTTAAATTAGCTGAGCATTGTGCTGTACCCCCCTAGTCCTAACTGTTTGGAAGGCTGAAGTGGGAGGATCCCTTGAGCCCAGGAGCTCAACGCTGCAGTGAGTTAGTATCACACCACTGCACTCCATCGTCAGCAACAGAGAAAGGCCCTGTCCCTAAAAAGTAAATAAATAACTTAATTGGTACAATGTACACTATTCTGGTGATGGTTACACTAAAAGCCAGGATTTCATTACACAATATATCTGTGTAACAAAATTGCATGAGTACCCCCTAAATTCATACAAAAAGAAAAAAAAAAGAAGTAGTGTAAAGAGAGTAAGGAAGAATAAAAAGAAAAGCATATTATACATTGAATACCATTCATTGAAGAACAAGACTTACTGGCAAAAAAACAACTATGGAATATAAATTTCCATTTGACACATGGAATATCAAAATATATATTGTGATTAACTATATTATCATGAAATTATATTTTGTACTATGCTTTACCTTATGGAAACTTGCAAATATGTGGTAGTGCTCACTCTAATTTTACTTCTCAGAATATCTTAAAGCAAAGAATTCTACCATATTTGCCTATAATGTTGGATCAATTGCTTTGTTTTTGTTGTTCTCCTCATATTTGGCTTTATAGTGGGGGAAAAAACTATAAAGTACACATTCAGTATCAAGGAAGAGTACTTTCCGTGTGCACTGAAACAAATAGCTGCCTAGAATTGGTCCCCTATGAGTTAATTTAAAACGTTGCAGTCTGGGATCTTAAACCATAGGCTCTAAATCATCAAATTTTATCTGGAGAAAAAGGAAATAGAAACAAAGTTGGAAGTCTCATAATAACATGAAAGAAAACTAAAACCACTACTACTAGACTTTTAATTAACTTGAAATATATTTTATTATGTATTTACATTTTTCTAAAACGTAAAATTTATGTATTTACATTTTTCTTAAATAATATATTATTTATAATAGATAGCAATGGTTGAAATCCACATTTTGTAACTATCTATAAAATAAATTTGTACATTATATTTTACCTTTTCATGATTCTTCCATTTATCTTAGCCATCTGTCCAACAATAAAATTATGGTGGTATTTTAAATGTTATGTTGTCACATTGGGTTGGTAATCAATAGACTATTTTTTTCCCATTTTACATTTACATAAATAATAATATATCCAATATTTTATACTCAAAATTTTAAATAATAATAGCTGAGTTTAATGATTTAAAAATATCAATGGTATTCCTTTAAAATAATAATTACTGAGCTGTTAACTGTTTTTTAAGGTTTTATTTTATTTTTAATTAACACATATGATTGTACATAGTTATGGGGGACAGTGTGATGTTTTCTCACTTGTGTACATAGTTCAATGATCAAATAAGGATATTCAGCTTGCAAATCGCCACAAACATTTATTTCTTTGTGGTAAAAACATTCAAATATTCTGTTTTAGTGTTTCAAAATATATAATGCAACCTTGTTTATTAGAGTCACTCTACTATGCAATAGAACAACAGAATGTATTCCCCTTATCAATCTGTAATTTTGTACCCATTAAATGATCTCTTCCCATCCATCCCCTTTCCTCTACCCTATCCAACCTCTGGTAACCTGAATAATAGAAGCCCTCTGTAGTTCTATGAGATCAGCTTTTTATAATTCCTCAAATGAGTGAGATATGCAGTATTTGTTTTTATGTGCCTGACATTTCACTTAACATAATTCCTCCAGGTTCATGCAAGTTGCTGCAGATGATAGAATTTAATAATATTCCTGTGTGTGTGTGTGTGTGTGTGTGTGTGTGTATAAATATTTTCTTTATTTATTCATCTGTTAATGGACACAGGGTGATTCCATATCTTATCTATTTTGTATAGCACTACAATAAACATTAGTGCAGACAAATCTTCGACATACTTATTTCATTTCTCTTGGATATATACCCAGTAGTGGAATTACTCAATCGTATGGTAATTCTATTTTTAATTTTGTAAGGAAACACCATACTGTTTCCCATAATGGCTGTACTAACTTATAGTTATACCAACAGTGTGTAATGGTTTCCATTTCTTCACATTCATGTCAGCATTTGTTATTTTTTGTCTTTTTGAAACAACCATTTGCATTCAGCTGAAGTGATATCTCATGGTGGTTTTGCTTTGCATTTCCCCGATAATTTGTAATACTGAATACTTTTGGATCATATACCTAATGAAATAGCAATTTGTATGCTCTTTGGGGAAAATTATGCTCATTTTTAACATCAAGTTATTATTATTAATTTTTGTTATTGAGTTGTTTGAGTTTCTTATGTATTATGGATATTAACCCCTTACGAGATGCATAGTTAGCAACTTTTAAACTATTCTGTAGGTTGTATTTTCACTCTATTGATTGTTTCCTTTGTTGTACAAAAGCTTTTCATTTTGATGTAATCTCATTTGTCTATCTGCACTTTCGTTGCTTGTCCTCTTAGGTTTTTTTAAATTCTTGCCCACACCAGTGTTGTGAAGTGTTTCCCCATATGTTCTAGTAATTTTATAGTTTTGAGTCTTACATTTAAGTCCTTAATCAACTTCGATTTAATTTTTATGTATGGTGAGAGATAGAGGTCTGGTTTTATTATTTTTCATTTATTCTCAGCACAATTTATTGTAGATATTGTCCTTGTCCCTATGTATGTGTGTTTTTGGCACCCTTGTTAAAAATCAACTGGCTTTAAGTGTTTGAATTTATTTCAGTGTTCTGTATTCTGTTCCATTGGTCTATATGTTTTTTTTGTTTTTTTTGTTTTTTTTGTTTTTTTTTTTTTTTGCCAATGCCATGCAGTGTTGGTTATTACAATATTGTAGCATATTTTGAAGTCAGTTAGGGTGATGCTTTCAAGCTTTGTTCTTTTTGCCCAAGATTACTTTGGCAATTCAAGGTCATCTGTACCTCAATACAAATAATCACATTTTTTTTTTTTCTGTAAAGAATATTATTAGTATTTAAATAAGAATTGCATTGAATCTGTAGATCCCTTTGGGTAGTATGGACATTTAAACAAAATTATTCCAACCCGTGAAGACAAGATATCTTTTCATTTATTTGTATCATCTTCAGTTACCTTCATCAATGTTCTATAGCTTTCATTGTATATATTTTTTACCTTTTTGGTTGAATTTGATCAGATATATTTTATTATTATTTTTGGTAGCTGTTGTAAATGAGATTGTTTCTTGATTTCTGTTTCAGATAGTTTGCTATTGGAATATAGAACCATAACTAATTTGTTGTATGCTGGTTTTGTATTCTTCAGCTTTATTGAATTTTCGTATTAGTTCTAAGAGCTTTTTGGTGGAGTCTTTAGGGTTTTCTATATATATGATTATTTCATCTGCAACAGAGATAGTTTGACTTCCTCCTTTTCAGTTTAGATCCCTTTTGTTAATTTCATTCTCTAATCCTTCTAGCTAAGACTTCCAGCATAATGTTGAGTAAGAGTGCTGAAAGTAGGCATCCTTGTCATATTCCAGATCCTGGAGGAACAGCTTTCAGCTTTTTTTTTCTATTCAGTATGGTGTTAGTTCTGGGTTTGTCATATTTGGCTTTTATTACTTTATTTTAATTTTTATATTTTTGGAGACAGAATCATCCAGGCTGGAGTGCAGTGATACAACCTGAGTAGCTGGAACTCCAGGAGCTTACCACCATGCCCAGCTACTTTTTGTAGTTTTGGCAGCAACAAGGTTTTGTCATGTTGTCCAAGTTGGTCTCCAACTCCTGGGCTCATGTGATCAGCCTGCCTTGGCCTCCCAAAGTGCTGGGATTATAGATATGGGCCACTGCACCTGGCCATAGGTGGTTTTTATTTTATTGAGGTATATGCTTTCCATATCAAGTTGGTTGACAGTTTTTATCATGATGGGATATTGAATTTTGTGAATGCTTTATGAGCCCCTGTTGAAATGATTATGTAGTTTTTGTCCTTCATTCTGTTAATATAATGTATTGCATTGATAGATTTGCTTATGTTGAACCATCCTTGCATTACTGGGATGAATCCTGCTTAATAACAATAAAAGATCTCTTTAATGCATTGTTGCATTCGGTTTGCCAATATTTGGTTGATGATTTTTGTGTTTATGTTCAACAGGGATCTTGGCCTATAGCTTCCTTTTTTAATTGTGTTTTTGTCTGGTTTTGATATCAGGGTAATACCAGCCTCATAGAATGAGTTTGGCAATATTCTTTCTCTTTATCTATATATTTTTAGGAATATTTTGAGTAGAATTGGTATTAGTTTTTTAAATGTTTGGTTGAATTCAGTAGTGAGGCCATCAGGTCCTGAAATATTTTTGATGGGAAACGTTTATTATTAAGGCTTTCATTCTTGTTGTTCATTAGTGGTTTCTTCAAGTTGTTTGTTTTTTCATGGTTCAATCTTAGTAGGTTGTGTCCAGAAATTTATGCATTCCTTCTACATTTCTGTTTTGTGGTCATATAGTTGTTTATAATAATTTCTAATGACCCTTTTTATTTCTGTGGTATCAATTTTAATGTTTCCTTTTCATGCCTAATTTTAGCTAAAGTTTTACCAATTTTGTTTGTCCTTTCAAAAATCCAACTGTCCATTTTATCTTTTGCACTTTTTAAAAAAATTCTGCATGTTATTTTTCTCTTATATTTAATTATTTTTATGTTTACTAAATTTGAATAGCTTGTTCTTGTTTTTCTTATTCCTAGAGGTGCAATGTTAGGTTGCTTGAGATCTTTCTAATTTTTTGATGTGTTTATGTACTGCTATAAACTTACCTCTTAAACCTGTTTTTTTCTATAGCCCTATAGGTTTTGGTATGCTGCATTTCAATTTTTATTTCTCAAGAAATATTTCAAGTTTCTTTTTAATTTATTTATTAACCCGTTTGTTGTTCAGGAGAATGTTGTTCAATTTGCACGTATTTGTACAGTTTCCAAAGTTTATTTTGTTAATGATTTCTAGTTTTATTCCACTGTGGTCAGAAAAGACACTTAATACAATTTCAATTTTAAAAAATTTATTGAGACTTTTTTTGTGCCCTAACATATAATCCATCCTAGAAAAAGTTTCATGTTTTATTGAGGAAAATATGTATTCTGCAACTGTTTGGTAGAATGTTCTGTAAATGTCAACTAGGTTTATTTGATCTACAGTGCAGTTAAATCTGATGTTTCCTTGTTGATTTTCTGTCTGAATGATCTGTCATTTGCTTCGGTCTATAGTTTGTCAATCCACTAACTCCTTGATACAGGCTACTTCGAAGGTTGATTGTCAGCAGCCATTGGAAGAATACGCTGGCAAACATTTTCCAGGTAGACACTGGAATCTTTTAGTTTTAGTCCTTTCTCTCTTCTGATCCCAAGGAATGCATCCTCTGGAAGTGCTATATGCTTGTATACAACCGCTTATTGTGTTCTGTAGTCCAGGGAGACTTGTGTATAACTATTCCCTTCCACTTCCAGAGCAAGGTGAATTAGGAACTGTGAGAAACTTCAGAGTTAAGGCACTGTGTATGTGTTCTAAACCTTTCTCTCCTCATGGAGTTGGGAATTTCTTCCCGATTCCATGTTACAGTGCCTGGGGTGGAGTTTGTGCCCAAGTGTGTCTCAACTTTTCCTATCCATTTTATGTGAGTACCTTCTCTGTTGCCTGGTGTGTAGGTGGTATGGTATGAATGTCCCCAGAAAGTCATGTGTTGAAACTTAAGGTGATAATATTAAGACATGAGGCCATTAGGAAGTGATAAAGTTGAGAAGGTAGAGCCCTTATGAATAGGATTTACAACATTATAAAAGGGATGGAGGGAACTGGAGATCATCACTTTTGTTTCTCCCTCCCCTCTGCTATGTGTGAACACAGTGTTCCTACCCTTCAAAGGATAATATATCAAGATGCTATCTTAGAAGCAGAGAGAAGCTCTCACCAGAGAGATACCGGCACCTTGACTGTAGAATTTCCAGGTTCCAGATTATTAGAAATTATGGTTTTATTGTTTATAAAATGCCCAATTTGTGGTAATTAGTTATGGTAGCACAAACAAATAAAGTAGGAGTCACAATTCATGACTTTCTCTCAGAGGGAGTTGACCCCTGTTTAGATGTTCACTTGGTGCATCCATGGATGGAAAGATCAAGAGTCTTCTATTCTGCCATGTTGCTGTCGTCACTCTGAATCTTTCCTCTTTTCTAATATGTGTATGTAATTCTACATATTTTTCTCTAAGTTTTGATTTTATGACATGCATAAATTTTGATCATTTTAATTTCACTTAGTTTAAAACATTTGCTTTTTTTTTTTTTTTTAGTCTCCACTGATAGATGTGCTATTTGGAAGTGTGTTGTTAAATTTTCAAATTGTCAGGAATTTTCTGGGTTGATTTGGGTTATTGAGTCTTGCTTTATTGTTATCATGTTCTAAAAACATACTTTGTGTGATTGCCATTTTTTTTTCATTAGTAAAAATGTGTTTTATGGCCCAGAAAATGCACTATCTTGGGAAATATTACACCTGAGATTAGGGAGAATGTGTATCACATTCTTGTTGGAAAAAGTAATTATTCTCTAAATGTCAGATCAAGTGCATTTCAGGTCAATAACATTCTTAGTGATCTTCTTTTTCCTGCTCTATCACTTATATATGGGTATGTTGAACTTTCTAAATACAATAATGGATTTGTTCATTTCTACTTTTAGTTCTATCGGTTTTTGCCTCACAAATTTGGATGCTCTAGTTTTAGATTTACATAGGTTTCAGATTCTGTTTGAAGAATTGTCTTCTTTATCATTATATAATACCTCTCTTTATCCTTCATCATTTCTTTTATTTCTAAAGTCTGTTTATCTCGAAAGTAATATAACTACAGCTTTCTTTTGATTAGTGTTACATGATATATTTTTATCCCTTTACCTTTAACCTATCAGAGTCTTCAGTTTTAAAGGCATAACTTGTAGCAAACATGTAGCTGAGTCTTCTTTTTTCTTAATGCATTCTGAAAGTGTTGTCTAATTGATGTACTTAGACCGCTCTAATTTAAGGCGATTATTGGTATATTTGAATTATTATCAACAATGTTTATTGCTGTTTTCTTTTTGTTGCTAGAGGCCTTAATATCCTTTCTAATTTTAATTGAGAATTTGATCTGAATTCACTTTATTTCTTTAGGTGTATTAATTTCTTTGTTTCCTTTTTTATTGTTTGCCCTAGAGTCTACAATTTACAGATTTAACTAATCTAAATCCATTCTCAATAAACACTATTTCTTTCATCTGTAGTGCAGGGAAGTGAACATATTGTATTCCCAATTTCTTACTCCCCTTGTTTCTTCTGATATTTCTGTCATACATTTCACTTATCTATGTGGTATCATCACTCAGTACATATGCTATTATTATCTTAAACCAATAGATGCCTTTTAGATTAAGATTTTAAAACATTGTACTTGCATTTTTTCTTTTCTAACACTCTTCCTTTGATTATGTATATTTGTTATTTTATCCAGAAGAACATCTTCTTTTTATTATCATTTTATTTCTCCCAGAAGAAACTTTTTCTCCTACATTTTTTACAAGGCAGATCTTTCGGCAATTTATATTCCTCATTCTTGTTTGTCTGAGAAGGTTTTCATATCGTCTTCACTTTTAAAGGACAATATCAATGGACCTAGAATTCAGTCTTGATATTTTATTTTGCTTTAAAAAGAAAAGTTTTAAATGTTTTACTTTACTCTCTTTTTTCTTGCATGGTTTCTAATGAGAAGTCAACAGTAATTCTTACACTTGTTCCTTTACAGGCAATTTGTCCTTCAGCCCCCAGCTTCCTTCAACACTTTGTTTTTGGTTTCTTTTTTTTTTTCCTTAAACTTTTAAGTCTTGGGGTACATCTACAGGGTGTGCAGTGTTGTTAGATAGGTAAAGGTATGCTATGGTGGTTTACTGCACAGATCAACTCATCACTAGTTATTAAGCCCAGAATTCATTAGATATTTTTCTTGATGCTCTCCCTCCCGACCCCCAACAGGCCCCTTTGTGTGTTGTGGCCCCCTTGTCCATGTGTTCCCATCATTCAGCTCTCACTTATAAGTGAGAATATGCAATATGCAGTGTTTGGTTTTCTGGTCCTGCGTTAGTTTACTGAGGGTAATTGATTCCAGCTCCATCCCTGTCCCCACAAAGGACATGATCTCATTCTTTTCTATGGCGTCATGGTATTCGTGATGTGTACATATCACATTTTCTTTATCCAGTCTATCATTGATGGTCATTAGGGTTGATTCTGTGTCTTTGCTATTGTGAACAGTGCTGCAATGAACACTTGTGTGCATGTATCTTTAGAATAGAATGACATATTCTTTTGACTTATATTGACTTATCATTTCAATATTCATTGAATATGACTTATATTCTATGGGATTGCTGGGTCAAATAATATTTCCGGTTCCAGATCTTTGAGCAATTGCCACGCTGTCTTACACAATGGTTGAACTGATTTCCATTCCCATCAACAGTGTAAAAGTGTTTCTATTTTTCCACAACCTCTCCAGCATCAATTATTTCTTGACTTTTTAATAATCAGCATTCTGACTGGCATGAGATGGTATCTCATTGTGGTTTTGATATGCATTTCTCTAATCATCAGTGATGATGAGCTTTATTTCATATGTTTGTTGGCTGCATGAATGTGTTCTTTTGAGAAGTGCCTGTTCATGTCCTTTGTCCACTTTTTAATGGTTTTTTTTTTTTTTTCTCATAAATTTGTTTAAGTACTTTGTAGACTCTGGATATTAAAGCTTTATCAGATGGATAACCTGCAAAAGTTTTCTCCCATTCTTAAGGTTTTCTGTTGACTCCGATGATAGTTTCTTTTGCTGTGCAGAGCTCTTTAGTTTAATTAGATCTTACTTGTCAATTTTTGCTTTTGTTGCAATTGCTTTTGGAGTTTTTGTCATGAAATCTTTGTCCATGTCTATGTCCTGAATGATATTGTTAGATTTTCTTCTGTTTCTTTACAGTGTTGGGTTTTACATTTAAGTCTTTTACCCATTTTGAGTTAATTTTTTTTCTTTTTTTGTATAAAGTTGTACTGGTCAGGGTTCTCTAGAGAGAACTAATAGAATAGATATGTGTATATAAAGGGGAGTTTATTAAGTAGTATTAACTCACACGAACACAAGGTATCACAATAGGCCATCTGCAAGCTAAGGAGCAAGGAAGCCAGTCCAAGTCCCAAAGCTGAAGAACTTGGGGTCTGATGTTCGAGGGCAGTAAGCATCCAGAATGGGAGAAAAATGTAAGCTGGGAGGCTAAGCCAGTCTAGCCTTTTCACGTTTTTCTGTCTTCTTTATATTTTAGCTATACTGGCAGCTGATTAGATGATGTCCACCCAGATTAAGGATGGGTCTGCCATTCTCTTCCCACTGACTCAAATGTTAATCTCCTTTAGCTACACCCTCTCTGACACATCCAGGACCAATACTTTGCATCCTTAAATCCAATCAAGTTGACACTCAGTATTAACCATTACAAAGGTGTAAGGAAGGGGTCCAGTTCCAGTTTTCACCATATGGCTAGCCAGTTCCCCCAGGCCATTTATTAAATAGGGAATCCTTGCCCCATTATATTTTTGTATAGGCTTGTCAAAGATCAGATGGTTGTAAGAGTGTGGTCTTATTTCTGAGTTCTCTATTTTGTTGCATTGATCTATGTGTCTCTTTTTGTACCAGTACCATACTGTTTTGGTTACTGTAGCCTGGTTGTATACTATGAAGTTGAGTAGCATGATGACTCCAGCTTTGTTCTTTTTCCTTAGGATTGTCTTGGCTATACAGGCTCTTTTTAGGTTCCATTCACATTGTAAAATAGTTTCTTCTGTTTCTGTGAAGAATGTCAATGATAGTTTAATGGCGATAGCTTTGACTCTGAAATTACTTTGGGCACTATGACCATTTTCATAATATTGATTCTTCCTATCCATGAGCATGGAATGTTTTTCCATTGTTTCTGTTCTCTCTTATTTCTTTGAGCAGTGGTTGGTACTTCTCCTTGAAAAGGTCCTTCACTTCCCTTGTTAGCTGTATTCCTAGGTATTTTATTCTCTTTGTAGTAATTGTGAATTGGAGCTCATTCATTATTGTGTTCTCAGCTTACTTGTTGTTGGTGTACAGGAATACTTCTGATTTTTGCACATTGACTTTGTATCCTGAGAACTTGCTGAAGATTCTTTTCAGTTTAAGAATTGTTTGGGCTGAGACGATGGTGTTTTCTAGATATAGGATTATGTTATCTGCAAACAAAGGTAGTTGTACTTCCTCTCTTCCTATTTGAATACGTTTTGTCTATTTCTCTGTCCTGATTGCCCTGTCCAGAACTTCCAATACTATGTTGAGCAGTGGTGACAGGGGGCATCATTGACTTGCAGCAGTTTTCAAGAAGATTACTTCCATCTTTTGCTCATTTAGTATAATATTGGTTGTGGGTTTGTCATATGTGACTCTTATTATTTTGAGATATGTTCCTTCAACACCCAGTTTATTGAGAATTTTTAACATGAAGGGGGTTAAATGTTATCAGAGGACTTTTCTGTATCTATTGAGATAATCGTGTGGTTTTTGTCTTTATTTTTGTGTGTGTGATGAATAACACTTATTGATTTGCATATGTTGAACCAACCTTTCATCCTGGGGATGAAGCCAACTGGATTGTGATGGATAAGCTTTTTGATGTACTGTTGGATTTGGTTTGCCAGTATCTTACTGAGGACTTTTACATTGATGTTCATCTGGGTTATCGGCCTGAAGTTTTATTTTTTTGTTGTTGTATTTCTTCCAGGTTTTGGTATCAGGATGATTCTGGCCTCATAAAATGAGTTAGCCGAGGGTTTCTCCTTTTCAATTGTTTGGAATAGTTTCAAAAGAAATGTACCAGCTCTTCTTTGTACATTTGGTAGAATTCAGCCGTAAATCTGTCTTGTCCTTAGCTTTTTGTTTTTAGAAATTGTTATTGGTCTATTCAGAGATTCGACTTTTTCCTGGCTCAGGCTTTGGAGGGCATATGTATCCAGAAATTTAACCATTTCTTCTAGACATTCTACTTTATTTTCATATAGGTGTTTATTGTATTCTCTGATTGTTGTTCGTGTTTCTGTGGGGTCAGTGGTGATATCCTTTTATCCTTTTTTGTTGTATCATTTGATTCTTCTTTCTTTTCTTCTTTATTAGTCTAGCTAGTGGTCTATTTATTTTTGTAATTTTTTCAAAAAAAAGCTTCTGGGTTTATTGATTTTTTGAAGAGTTTTTCATGTATCTCCTTTTATTCTGCTCTGATCTTGGTTATTTCTTGTCTTCTACTGGCTTTGGGATTTTTGTTTTGCTCTTGGATCTCTAGTTCTTTTAGTTGTGATGTTAGAGTGTCCACTGGAGATCTTTCTAGCTTTTTGGTGTGACCATTTAGTGCTATAAAGTTCCCTCTTAACACTGCATTAGCTGTTTCCCAGAGATTCTGGTACATTGTTCCTCTGTTCTCATTTATTTCAAAGAACTTCTTGATTTTTGCCTTAATTTCATTATTTACCTAGAAGTCATTCAGGAGCAGGTTGTTCAATTTTCTTGTAGTTTTGTGGGTTTGAGGGAGTTTCTTAATCTTGAGTTCTAATTTGATTGCACCGTGGTCCGAGAGACTGTTACGATTTCAGTTATTTTGCATTTTCTGAGGAGGGTTTTACTTCCAATTATGTGATTAATTTTAGAGTAAGTTCCATGTATTGCTGAGAAGAAAGTTTTTCTGTTGTTTTTAGGTGTAGAGTTCTGTCGATATCTTTCAGCTCCACTTGAACCAGAGGTGAGTTCAAGTCCTGAATAGCTTTTTAAATTTTCTGTCTCTATGGTCTGTCTAGTATTGACAGCATGGTGTTAGTCTTCCATTGTATTAGTCAGGGTTCTCTATACGGATAGAACTAATAGAATATATGTACATATGATAGGGAGTTTATTACGAAGAATTGACTCACATGATCATAAGGTGATTCTCTATGATAGGTCGTCCTCAAGCTGAGAAACAAGGAGACTAGTCTGAGTCTGGGCCATTTGTAGTCCTGCCTGCATTGGGTTGTTATAGTTTCCCATTGACTTTACTCATAGGGCATGACAATGCTAAGAGACACCCTATGGGATCTCCTGTATTTCATGCAAATACTTCTTTACCTCCATTGTGAAGTACCAGACTGATGTCATCTTAATAGTCTGGTCAATCACCCCAGTCAACACTGTAACTTCCTTCTTAGCCTATTGACTCAGAGGAAGGAGGAGCCCAAAGTGGACAGGTAGCAATCTTAACTTCCATTTTAATGGGATCGTTGTATCTTCTGGTAGCAGCATTTCTCCCTCTGGATCTAAAACCTCTAGGCTAACAGAACATAATGTTGTGGGAATATGAAGAAAAATTTTGCTAGTGGGTTACTAGGGGTGATGGTGCACTTGCACTTCAACTCCTTGATTTCTGGACCCATGAATCCTAGCTATGGGAGAACCATCACACCCATTATTAGTATGTGTGAGTCTAAGTCTCTTTGTAGGTCTCTAAGAACTTGTTTTGTGAATCTGGGTGCTCCTGTATTGTGTGCATATATGTTTAGGATAGTTAGCTCTTCTTGTTGAATTGAACCCTTTACCATTATGTAATGCCCTTCCTTGTCTTTGTGATCTTGGTTGGTTTAAAGTCTGCATTGTCTGAAACTAGGATTGCAATATCTGCTCTTTCTGTTTTCCATTTGCTTGGTAAATTTTCCTCCATCCCTTTATTTTGAGCCTTTGCGTGTCTTTGCTTGTGAGATGGGTCTCTTAAATACAGCACACCAAGGGTCTTGACTCTTTATCCAGCTTGCCATTCTGTTTCTTTCAATTAGGGTATTTACCCCATTTACATTTAAGGTTAATATTGTTATGTGTTAATTTGATTGTGTCATCACAATCTGGTTGTTTGCAGATTTGTTATTGAAGTTGCTACATAGTGTCACTGGTCTGTGTACTTCAGTGTGTTTTTGTAGTGGTTGGTAACGGTTTTTCCTTTCCGTATTTAGTACTTCCTTCAGGAGCTCTTGCAAAGCAGGCCTGGTGGTGATTAATTCCCTCAGCATTTGTTTGTCTGAAAAGGCTCTTATTTCTCCTTCACTTATGAGTCTTAGTTTAGCTGAATATGAAATTCTGGGTTGAAAATTATTTTCTTTAAGAATATTGAATGTTGACCTCTAGGTTCTTCTGGCTTATAGGGTTTCTGCTGAGAAGTCTGCTCTTAGTCTGAGAGGCTTCTCTTTGTAGGTGACTTGGCCTTTCTCACTGGCTTCCCTTAACATTGTTTCTTTCATTTTGACATTGGAGAATCTGACTTTTATGTGTCTTGGGGCTGATCTTCTTGTGGAGTATCATACTGGGTTTCTCTGGATTTCCTGATTTTGAATGTTGGCCTGTCTTGCTAGGTTGGGGAATTTCTCCTGGATGATATGCTGAAGTATGTTTTCCAACCTGGTTTGTTTTCCCCGTCTCTTTCAGATACTCCAGTAAGTCATAGGTTTGGTCTTATTACATAATCCCTTATTTCTTGGAGGTTTTGTTTGTTCCTTTTTATTCTTTTTTCTTTATTCCTGCGTGTCTGTCTTATTTCAGCAAGATAGTCTTCAAGCTCTGAGATTCTTTTCTCTGCTTGGTCTCTTTGGGTATTGATATTGTGGTTGTATTGTGAAGTTCTCACATTTTGTTTTTCGTCTGCATCAGGTCATTCATGTTCCTCTGTAAACTGGTTATTCTGGTTATAAGCTTCTGTAGTGTTTTATCATGGTTCTTAATTGTTTGCACTGGGTTAGAACATGCTCCTTTAGCTCAGTGAAATTTGTTATTATCCATCTTCTGAAGCCTACTTCTTTCAACTCATCTATCTCAGACCCAGCCCAGTTATGTGCCCTTGCTGGAGAGGTCCTGCAATAATTTGGAGGGGAAAAGGCACTCTGGCTTTTTGAATTTTAAGCATTTTATGCATTGGTTGCATCTAACCTGTATGGGCTTATCTACTTTTGATCTTTGAGACTGCTGACTTTTGAATGGGATTTGTGTGGGACCTTTTGTTGGAGTTGCTTTCTCCTTTTTCTTTTACTTTTATCAGTCAGGCCCCTCTTCCATAGGGCTGTTGAGGTTTGCTAGGCATCCACTCCAGACCCTATTCACCTGGGTCCCTTCCACACCTGGAGGTATCACCAGTAGAGTCTGCAAAATAGTAAAGATGGTAGTCTGCTCCTTTTCTTGGAGCTCCATTCCAGAGGAGCACTGACCTGATGCCAGCCTGAAAAATCCTATATGAGGTATCTGGAGACCCCTGTTGGGAGGTCTCACCCAGTCAAGAGGAATGGGATCAGGGACTTGCTTAAAGAAGCAGTCTGGTTGTCCCTCGGCATAGCAGGTGTCCTGTGCTGTGGGTAAGCCCTTGTCCAGACTGCCTGGATGCTCCAGAGCCAGCAGGCAGGAAAGACTAAGTCAGCTGAACTGCAAAGACCATGTTCGCCCCTCCCCCTAGGGGCTCCATTCCAGGGAGATCCATAAAATCCTAGCTGGAATTGCTGAAATTCTTGTAGGAACACCCCCCAACTTCCTTGAGGAGGAATATATCAGGGTCTCACTTAAAGAAGCAGTCTGGCCATGATCTGCCACAGCCGCTGTGCTGTGCTGTGGGGAACTGCTGCCAGTCCGAACTGCCCACTCTCAGCACTAGCAAGGGAAAACAGCTTACTGGAGCCATAGTGATGGTGGCCACCCCTCTCCCGGGGGAGCTCAGTTGTCTCAGGTAATCTCCAGTCTACTGCCGCTGGCTGGCAGGGATTCCAAGCCAGTGTGTCTTAGCTTGCGAGGTTCTGTGGAAGTGGGGCCAGCTGAATGACACAGCTTGTCCCCCTAGTTTCAGCCCCCTTCCTACAGGAATGGATGAAACTCTTGCCTCACCAGAATTCAGAGTATGCAAAAACTCCTGTGTCTCAGTTCCTGACCGGGTACCGCTGACCCGAGTGGCCACTGAGAGTCTGCACAGCTGTGTGCTTGGGACCCAAGGCCCTGGTGGTGCGGGCTCAGGAGTAGATCTGCTGATCCATGGATTGCAAAGATCCGTGGGGAAAAAAGTGGTTTCCTAGGTGGGGTAGCACACTCACTCACTGCCTCCCTTGGCTGGAGGTAGGAGCTCCCCTTGCTCTGTGCCACTCCCCAGTGGGCCATTGCTCCTCCCTGCTTTTCCTCACTCTCCACGGGTCACGTCAATCACCTCGTCATTCCCAGTGTGAGAACCTGGATGCCTCAGTTGAAGGCGCAGCATTTACTTCCCATTTTCATTCTTCTCAATGAGAGCCACAGACTGCCGCTGCTTCTAATTGACCACCTTGGGCTGGGATCTTTGGTTTTCTATAGTTTGAATATGATGTGTTTAGATGTAGATTTTCTGACATTTGTCTAATTTGGTGTTCTTTGGCCTTCTTGAATCTGAAATTTGGTGTTTCTTAGCTGTTTGGAAGATTTTTTGCCATTCTACTGCCAATATTTTTTTTTTTTTGCTGTATTTTTGTTATGCTTCTAATTGTTTAATTATCTATATGTTGTGTCATCTGAAATTGTCTGATTATTCTTGAGTGTTCTGTCCTGTGTTATCATTTTACTTTCTTTTTCCTTGCAATTTGGGAAGTTTCTATGGACCTATTTTAAATCTCACTGATTCTTTCCTTGGTTGTGTTGAGTCTACTGATGAGCCCAATTAATACTGTTCTTTATTTCCATTATAGAATTTTGGATTTCTAGCATTTTATTTTGATAATTTCTTATAATTTCAATGTCTTTGCTTACATTTTCAACCATTCTTCATGTTGTCTATATATTCCTTCAGTGCTCTTAACACAGTAATCATAGTTATTTTAAATTGCTTGTCTAGTAAATCAATATTTATATCACATGTCGTGTTTGAATCTTGTTATGATGTTTGGTTTGTTTCTTCAGATTGTGTGTTTTTTTTTCTTGCCTTTTAATGTTTCTTGTAATTTTTCTTTGAAAGGCAGACATGTTACGTAGGAAAAAATCAATAAAAAGTTCTTTATCATGAGTATTTGTTAATCTAGCTGTGAGTTACATATGGGTTTAATGTTTTTTATAGTTATAAATGTCAAAGGCTTCAAATTCTGCTAAAGTGCTTGTATCTGTATTTGCGCTTCACTTTGGCCTTCTGTAATTACTCTTCATTAGAGAGAGTCTAGGACTTGCATCTCCTTCTCCTCTTCTAAGAATTGACTATTATTATGGTGGAACCCTGTCATGGTAGTGGTAAGGTGTGGCAGAAAGATGTTTTACAATCTTGCAATTATATGTAAGTATTTGGTAGTCTTTTGTCTTTAATCTGTGACTTGTAAACATGTTTTATTTGAAATAGCTTCCTCTTCCTTTGGTGAGAAAGAAAGATTGGGGGTGGGGTGGGAAATAGCAAGAGAGGAATGCCTTTATCTTGTGGCTCTGAGGTTAGACTTTAGTAAAGACTTTCCCTGTGATAGTAGGTCTTTGCTATGTTAAGGCTGTACATGTATTTCACAATAATTACTCTTCTCACCCTGCTAGAGATACAAGGTAATTTTTTCCAGATCGTCACTGTCAGAACTTGATAGAGCTTCAGGTAGCAAAACCATGAAAGTATTGAATACCCTGAGACTGCAATCTAGCGGTTTGCTTTTTTTTTGAGATGGAGTCTTGTCCTGTGCCCAGGCTGGGTCCACTCAATCTGTATCCGTCTCGGGTTCAAGTAATTCTCCTGACTCGGCAGGTAGCTGGGATTACAGATGCACAGCTCACGCCCGGCTAATTTTGCATTTTTAGTGAAGCCCGAGGGTTTCATCATGGAAATTGATCAGGCTGGTCTCGAAGTTCTGACCTCATGATCCACCGCCTTGGCCTCCCCAAAGTGCTGGGATTAAAGGCGTGAGCTGCCGCGCCTGGCCAGCAGTTTCTTACTCTCATGTTTTTCCACACTCAGCTTCCAGCAATGTGTCTAAGTGACCATGTGTGTGTTTTTACCCGTTTATCACTCCAGTTTATCACTTCTGTTTCAGGTAAGCTCATCTGAGTCATGATTCTATGCATTCTCCTATATCTCCAGATTTCAGAGAAGTGGTTTGCTTTGCAAAGTAAGTTCTCTTGTGAGTCCAAAAAAGTATCATTACTTTTCAGTTTGTACAGGATTTTCTTGAGTTAAAGTGATGCCTTCCAAACACTTTAATGTCAATATTGAAGCCAGAAATGGTTTAACAAGATTTTTACTCACAAATATTTATAGAGTGTGGGTATGATATTGTGATATGGCATGTGGGCATGCCACTTACAGAAACTGTTGAATGTCTCAAGAATGGAGAGACACTTTTCTATCAGTTGGGTTCTTTGAAAAACGTAGAACAGGCTTCACAGTGCTAGTTTATTAGAAAGTAACACTTGCATAGGTAAAAAGAGGAAGGAGGCCTAATTGGTTAGAAAAAGCCTTCAGAACAGAATGCAGATACGAAACCAGTGAAAAGAAAGAGGCGGGAATGAGTTGGCCTGTAGTACCACAGATGATGAAGAATACCTGAGAACGTCTTAGTCAACTAAACACAGTTTTACAGCAAAGATTGTCCATTAAATAAATCCCATTAAATAAACTGTCCATTAAATAAATCCATTAAATAAATGGGGAGAGAGAGACAGGTGGTAGTCCTGAGGGCTTTCAGGTAAGTTTATAGTCATAGTTCTACAGCTGAAGCAGATGCTGAAGACATTGCTTCTGGAAGCTATTGGCTAGGGTATACTTTTTCTTTGCAGCTGAACAACACACTCTTCCTTGAATGGAGGTATGAGCAAAACACTTTCATGGTTGTCACAGCTTTCTATTAGGAACATATGTGTAGATATGCCTAGAGTAAAGGTGTGTCTGGCTCCCAGTCTTTTTTTTTACCAAGCTCCCAGTCTTTCTACATTAGTCCGTTTTGTGTTGCTATAAATACATACTAGAGACTGGGTAATTTGTGAAGAATAGAAACTTATTTCTCACATTCTAAAGGCCGGGAAGTCTAGATCAAGGTGCCAGCAGGTTTATTGTTTGATGAGGATTCAGTCTTGGCTTCCAGGGTGTTGCCTTAAGTGAGAGGCATCCTCCGGAGGGTAGGAACACTGCGTCCTCACACAGAGAAAGGGAGAAGGGCAAAAAGGGGCAAACTCCTTTCATCAAGCTCTTTTATTAACCTAAACACACTTAATCCCATTCCCGAGAGCTTTAGCTTCATGACTCAATCACTTCTCAATGTTCTTACTTCCCAATACTGTTGCATTGAGACTTAAATTTCAATGTGAACTTTGGAAGGGACATACACATTAAAACCATAACACTATACCATTCTGATTCTATAACTATAATGATTATGTTTCGTTAGTCAGTTTTCATGGGAAAAGGCATTAGCAAACAAAAACTAAGAATTCAAATGTGTAGCCAATAATTATCACATATATCTCACTTATATAGTACCATGTATTCATTTTCCTAATATACACACACTCATGATTTGTGTCTTATTTTACTAAGTTTTGCTAATAACATTAACATCATAGAAAAATGGCTACCCATACGAATTTTTAAATGCCAGACATGTAAATACTGCATTAAGCAATTCATCTTATAATGGAAAATGTCTATGCTGACACTGTATGTTTTGCCTGAATACATACTTGCTGCACTTCTTTATTAAGAATCTAAGACTTCTCTGTATCCTGAGTTATTATTATTGCATGTAATATCAGAGAACAGGTAAGAAACTAGAAATGTGCATGGACTGTTTTTGATCCTTTTGTTTTAATTACATCAGGAGTATATCAAGCATCCAATAAAATATGATATTAGTTAAGAGAAAGCTATGAACATGTAGTTTAAAAAACACTTTCTATAGTGTTTTTATGTTGAATAAATATACTGAATTTCTCCCCAATAATTTAAAAATAATTTATCCTTTCTTTTATTTTAAATTACTTCCCTGTTTAAAATGGTAAACAGAAGTTAAAAAAATTATATTTGCCCTAACTCATTTTAGTAGAGTTCCAGTCTACTCATATCAGATTTTTTATGTTTCAGCTCTGATAATACAACACTTGCCTTTTTAAAAGTTCTGCTTATTTTGGCATCGAAATTGTGCTTTGAGGGATTAGCATCAATAAGAATTACCATGGAGAAGTCATTGTTTGCTTGTTTGTTTCTTGGAGCAGCCTTCTAGGGAAATGAAGAACAAAAAGTAGCTTTAAGAAACCGTTTTGATTTCTAAATAACTATAATGCTTAATTTATAATTTATTAATGGATGTGCAAAAGAGAGACATGGTAAAATAGTCTCTCACAGTAAAAGCTTGAGCAACCTATTACGTGATAGAAGTAATCATAGTTAAAATGTTCAATGTTTTGTTATTAACTGATCAATCTACAATGAATATTATTATTCTACAAAAGCAAAAATGATGGCCCTTATCACAGTCATTTATGACAAGGACATTATCATGCAATGTCTAGACAGGTAAATTGCCATAAGGTACCTTTTCAAAATGAAAAGGAGCCTTAGACTCCACAGGACCATAACAAGAAATGACCTCCTTCCCAGCAAAAACAGTACACTCTTCATCAGCCAACCTGATTTTTTAAAAAAATCAACATTAACGGTCCTTAATTTTTTAACCCTTTATTTATTTATTTATTTTTGAAAAGACAAAATTAAAATTTGATTTCAGAAATTTCATTCTGTTCCATTTTCAATACCTCATCCTGAACTGGTGCTATTCTGATGCCCTCTGTAAGGTTTCTTATAAGAACACCAGAAACTGAGCCTAGGGTTCACTGCAGGACCAGATCGTTCACATTTCTTTTTTTTTATTATTTATTTTTTATTATTATTATACTTTAAGTTCTAGGGTACATGTGCATAACGTGCAGGTTTGCTACATATGTATACTTGTGCCATGTTGCTGTGCTGCACCCATCAACTCGTCAGCACCCATCAACTCGTCATTTACATCAAGTATAACTCCCAATGCAATCCCTCCCCTCTCCCCATGACATTTCTTTTC
Source organism: Papio anubis (assembly GCF_008728515.1). Lineage (NCBI taxonomy): Eukaryota > Metazoa > Chordata > Mammalia > Primates > Cercopithecidae > Papio > Papio anubis. The sequence goes on from NC_044977.1 coordinate 7,773,187, forward strand.
TTCCTCATCTCACTCTCTCCAGTTCCTCACTTCACTTCCTGAAGTCACCTCCAGATCAACTACCTGCTCTCAAACCCCTGCCTTAGGGTCTGTTTTTGGCAAAGCCCAACGAATAAAAAAGAAGACTGCCATGATTATTCAATATTTTAAACATACCCAAGTAGAAATATTATATAGGACATTCAATACACTGTTCTAAAACTCAATGGATGTGTTTTTGGCAGAGAGGTAATAATTGCTTCATACGCATAGATGAAAGTCTTCCTAGAGAGAGAGACAATGAGAAGAAAAAATAGCCAAGGGCTTGGCTTTGATTAAATGAAATATATCAAGGTAGATAGAGGAGGGCAAGATGACAACAGATGCTGAAGACACAAGGGAAGTTCATGGAGGGACTCCAAATAAGAAAACGTTATTGAAGCATATGTAAGAGTTCCCAGTAGTTAAATATATTAATGCCTAAGAATTCTCTATTATAGTTGAGATATGAAATTACTTTTGCTAGAATGATGGGCAGAAGCCACATAAAATTGGTTTAATGGAAGATGAAAACAATGGAGAACTATCATATCAATAACTGATCTGTAAGTAGAGAACATATTAATTCCATGAACCATCTACTTCAATGGAAAATTCAAAGACTGTATTGACTTATTAAATTCCAAAGAATCTATCTGCTCCTATTTTGATTTTCACATACTAACCACACAGAGTATTTGGAGTATTTATATTTTTGCTATTTATGTTTAAATGTATACATTTAATGGATATTTTAAGCTGAAAAGATAACTACAATTACTTAAGTTTTACCACAAAAACATGTCATGTGATTAAGTCACTGTGGAGCAAATATAAAAAGTAGAACATCTTTTTTTAAGCTGACTCTTATCTTAGGCAAGATATGCAGTAAACTCAAGTGGGCATGTATAAGCTTGTGTCTAAAACTGATATATATATAGATACACATATATATATAAATATTAAAACCTTTTATTTGGAGAAAAAATGCATGGAAATAAAGTAAGTATGTCTACCATTTTTTTTAACAGGCAGTGACATGATCACAGCTTACTGCAACTTCAAACTCTCGAAGTCCTAGACTCAAGTGGTCCATCTGCCTCAGCCTCCCAAGTAGCTGGGGCTATAGGTGCACGTCTCCATGCCTGGCTATTTTTTTATTATTATTATTATTATTATTATTATTATTATTATTATTATTACTTTTAGTAGATGTGGGGTCTTGCGATGTTGCTTAAGCTGGTCTTGAATTCCTGGGCTCAAGTGATCTCCTCATCTCGGCCTCCCAAAGTGCTGGGATTACAAGCATGATCTACTGTGCCTGGCTCTAATAACAAATTTTTAAACCCCCAATGACATATTGAGAATAAAAGGTATAGTGGCACTGTTAAGAACACAATTTCTGAAGTTGGTCTGCCTGGATTTGAATCCTGTGTCCCACTCTTTCCTCTCTTTGTGATCTTAGGCAATTTATTTTATCTGCCTATGCCATCATTTCTTACTCTGAAAAAAAAAGGAACAATTATAAAAGTGTTTTCATAGAATTACCAGGAGATCAAGCCAGTTAATCCATGTAAACACTTAAAATATAATTGATATGTTGTAAATACTCAGTTAATATTATTTTATTAAGTGTTTATTATACATACAGTTATATAATATGTGTATTGCAATATTACCCATTATCTTTTTTTAAAATATCTCTTTGACCTACTAAGTTACTACAGTTTAGGAACTTTAAGGGAATCACTAATGCATCTAGCTTATCAAAAAAGAATCAATTGTAATTCTTAGTTTCTTACCTTGTATACTGTATTTGTCGCCAAAAAGTCAGTAGTTTTTCTCTCTTCTGTCTGAGAGGTCAGTTACCGAATTTATTAATACAAAGGAATTTTGAAGACACTCATGAGCAAGGGCATGAAAAAGTACACAAACACATCTCTTAATTAATTTGTTTATGTGGCATTCTGCCTTCATTCTCTCTGAAAACAGATACTTAGGAAATTAGTCATATATCTTCTCTCTGTATTCTTTCATTTCACAAATATTTATGAAAGATTCAAAATTTAAGACAGAATTACTTCAATAAGTAAAGAAAAGATATTCCTGGAGGATATCAGACAATGACAGATTTGCATTTGTAGTTCAATAAAATACTGAAGGTGGGAAAGGACAGAGAAATGATCTGATATCTGATGTTATATGCTACCTGTTTCAATTGTTAAATTTGGCTCTTTCCTTCTCTCTATACCTCCCTTTACCTCTGCGTATCTGCATGTGGCCTAGCCTTTTTCATCATGTCACATGGAGTCAATATTCAGAGACATCACTGAATTTTGACATATCCTATGATAAGTATTCGTATTATTTTCAATTCCACAATGCCCTTGTTATTTCAATTCCACAATGCCCCTGCAAGGTGGTGTAGCTGTTCTAGTTTTACAGACAGTGGTAAATAAATTGCACATAAATAGGAGACATATTAGTCAAAATTCAAATGCATAATTTTTCCCCCAAACCTGTATTTTTCTGATATACTAGAATTATTATCTCTACTGAATGCTTTCAATATTATTCTGAATGCTTTCAATATTATTCTGAATGCTTTCAGTATTATTCTGTGAAATGATAGTGAATTAGACACATGTTTGGGGAATCGTAACTCAAGCTGTAGGAATTGACACCAAAGATAGTGACCAATGTGACTTAATTGGCTTTCTAACAGTAGGCAAAGCCTTATATTAGAGAAATGAATATTAGACTGTTAGAATTTCCAGCATTTTGGTATATGGGTGAGAAGTTATAGAGACTAAGAAGCAACCTAGTCAAAAATCTAGCTTTGGTGTGGGGATTATAAATGATTATCCAGGTTGGACCATATGGTCAACTAATAAGGAATATTTTATCGAAAAACAGCAACTCAGGTTTCCACCAAATACGTTTTGAAGCAAGAACTGAAAATAGAGATAAAATAAGAGATTGAAACTGCTTCTTTCTTTTCTAATGCTGTGTGTACCTATTTTCAGAATTATTTCTCTATAGAGAATTTCCTGTCTCTAGTTCAGTCCTTGAATAACGGTCCTAGCTAACTGAATATCCATATAAACATAGGAAAATTTTATTTTACATTCTAGTTATATATTTGAAACTCAGTAATACGTTTTTAGGATTAAAGATTATATTAAAAGTTATTAATTTTAATTGAAATTATGTCTATGTACTTGATATTCATTGGTACTGAAATTTACATTAAAAGTCCAAGTCATCTAACTCCAGAATGCAGAGCAATTTATTGAATTTTGGAATCTCTACTATGCCTCTTTCAATGCCCTGCAACCATTCTCATTTTAATATTTTCCCACCTTTTACCTTTTCTAAAATCACTCTTTTTTTCTTTTTCTCTAATAATGTTCTAAATTAAACTGTGAAAGTCATGTGATCTAATACACTGTACTAATAAAAAGAAAAGTGTGACCTTAGTTATACAGCACATATATTCTCTGGTGGTTTTCACTACTGGCTATACTCATTTATAAAACAGACTATTCAAATGTAGAAGTGGGAAAATTATATTCATAACTAAGCTTATGGTATCTTTTAGGTAGGCTAACAGCACTTTTTTAATTGGGAAAGTGACAGAATCTTAAATATATTTAAGTAATTTGCAAAAATTCTTTTAGCTTAAGAGATGAGAATATGCAAAAATATGAACAAACAGTTTTTAAATGAATAATAAACAGATACATGTTTGCAAATAAACAGGATCAACATGGGTGAGCCTAAAATGTAGAGTTTTATATGCAGAGAGAGTTTCCCAGGAGAAACTAAGATAACAATCCAATTAAGCTGTTACTGTATGTAAGTGAGAAATTGCATGTAAGAACCATAATAAGGAAGGAATCCAAAGCAAAATAATGTATATTTTATTTTATTTCAAACAAGGCAAATGGTAAGTTGTCAAAGGAGTAGGTAAGTTTCAGGTGATTGGGAGCTGAACGGAATTGGTATGTAAAATATATTTGATGATGGATGGCTTTTGAGTGTTAGCACAAATCCATATCATCACTTCACAATTAAAAATTCATTAGAACTTGTGAGGCCAGGATAACATTTAGTAAATAGAAGCAGCATGTGAGAAATTTGAATGAGTATAAAGGCTTAATAGAATAATCAGTGCTCAAACTAGGACACCTCAAAATAACAATTCATAAATATTCATGCTGTAATAGTTTTACAACTAACTAAATAACAGAACTATGGATTTTGCCCCAAATATTATGTTTAGATAAAATAGAAGATAATTTTCATACTCAAATCTGCTCTTCTGAAAATACATTTTAGTGTTCAAAAAACAGGTATAATCTCTTTTAAACTTTCAAACCACCTTATCTATATCTTATGACAATATCATATAGAGTTTGACAGTATCCCATTCAAGGGGTATAAAACCTTTAAGAAAAAAATAGTTTTCAACTCTGAGAAAATGAAACAACATTCTTTTGACCAAAACAAAGAATTTTAAAATGTCAAATAAATTGTATGCATAAAAATTAATCTCAGTTAAGAGAGTGACATACTCAAAACAGTTTTCTTTGACTCCTGTCCTAATACCTTGAGATAAAAAACTGGAGGCAAGCATGCCAAATAGAGACTTCACCCATAAATTCTTGGTTTGCATAGAATGTTCAAAAACATTTGAATTTGTTGCTTATATTTAACTCTTAGGAAACTTGACATTGAACTTGAGTTTCTAGTCTCAGTTGAAAAAATAGAATATTTGACACCACTGGCCCCACATTTCATAGAACAGCAACGGGTTACACCTGGGTTATGGATAACCCTTTTTAGAGAGAACAAGTGTTCTCCTGTTGGTCCAATAGCTCATTTCTGTATTTGATACTATTCTCCCGGACTGGATCTCTGCTATGGTTCTTCTTTACAGAAGAAATAAAAACACAGCTATTCAACAAAATTAGCAATGATATATTTTATAATACCTGTTCTTATTTAAATTATCCACATAGTTAAATTATTCAAAAGTACAAACATGATTTTAAATTATTAAAAATATTGGGATCCTGAGGCAGGAGGATCACTTGAGGCCAGAAGTGTGAGAACAGCCTGAGCAACATAGCGAGACCATACTCAAAAATTAAATAGCCAGGTGTGGTGGCTGGTGCAAGAGTTTGAGGCTGCAGTGAGCTAGGATTGTGCCACTGCACTCCAGCACGGGTAACAGACTGAGATCTTGTCTCTAAAATAAACAAATAAATAAATAAATAAACACATAAACACATAAAATTCTTTAAAATGTTATGTTTAAAATATTTGTCAAAGATCCAAAGAGCCACAAGCGAGAAGAGATTCAAGTGCTGTATAAATTAGATGTTTTAATAAAGACACAGTGCTTTCATAAGTTTGCAGCCATTACTTTACTGAACCACTAGTAAAAAATACTCCTTGAAATTTGTATCCTTGTCTCAGAATTCTGACACATTTTTGTGAGTTTAGAAAATCAAAGTCTTAGGAAATCATAATGGTTTCTGATTTTAGTAACGATTTTTATCGCAAAAAGCTTTAATATGTTACCTTTTCATGGAAAACAACCCTCAGGTGTATGCTATTTAATGATGACTTTTGCAATCTTTTAAACAGTTATCTGGAACTGCTTTATTACAGTTTTTATGTTTATATTTTTTAGGTTTATATTAATTTATTTCTTTATAAAAGACATATATAATTTTTTTATTTCTAGCTCACTAAAGATTTTCTTTGTTTGTTTTATTTATCCCTAGAATTCTATATCACAGCTCTCTCACAGGAAAAAAAATCAAGCCAAACCTGTGTTCCTAATTACTCAGTAAGATAATCAGACTACAATTACACAAGCATCCTTTAATAATTTCTAAGCATCAGTAGTGTAGTAATTTGACTTTAGCTCTTTGGCAGTTGTATTGTGAAAGTCAAACTGACAATCCTTGCCAGCCACTACACTAAATAGGTTATTGACTGTGAGGTACTTTTTGAAAAGCCATGCAAGCCTACAGCTCTTATTAGCTGTTGAGCTAAATTAGCTTATATGGTGAGGAAAACAGAAACAAATATAATCACTTTTGAAGTTAAGTTTTACTGTATAGAAAAGGGCTTGATGGATGTAAAAAAAAAAAAAAGTAAATAAAACAGTCTAAAGAAACTGTGAGAAAAAGTATTTTAAACAAGTAGGTTCACTGGGAAATTCTCATAACAAAACGGTTTACGTCTCCTAAAAAACAGAACGCAAATTAAAATAATAGCAGGCAAATGATGATTCACTAGCTGGTAATTATTTGAACCCTGCTTGTTATTGTGATATAATGTTTTGTTATTAATAAGATCTAAACAGGCAAATTAAATATTTGAACGGTTCATTCCAGACGTCATACAGATTCTGTATTTCATCTGTTAATTCACTCCCTCTATTTGAAGCATCAGGGACTTGAGAACCAAAACACCACCTGTGGTTTCATTTTATTCCTAACACATCCCTCACTTGCGATTTTAAATACTGCATCAAAGGGAGCCTCTTAAGGTGAATGTCCTCATTGTCATTCCAGAAAAATAATATGGTATTATCTCCTAGTGATGCGGTTCACATCCATAATAATGCTAAATCCAACTTATTCCTTTATTTTTTCTAAGTCTTAAATGCTTAGCAGGGAGATAGAGTAGGCGCCTCATATCTGATTGGCATACATTCCATTTTGTCGAGAAATGCAATTTCATTAACCATGGGCATTCTTCATTTATGCTTTACCTTACATCTAGCTATCTTGCTGAATATTTTCAAGTGTAATCATAATCTCCCAGATAATTATCAATGGACATTTTCTTCAAAATAAAACAAGCTTATCTTTTAGTTGAGTACTTATAAAATTCCCAGAGATTTTTAAATGTCCCTTAAAAGGCAAAAACAGAACTTTTTTTGTATACAGAAAACATTAAGATTAATAAAATAAATACTTTAATTATTTAGAAATATTAAATTTTAAAACGAACTAACAACAAACAGCTGCAAACTCCATGTCATATTCAGGTTTTTCATGTCTTTTGACAAACTCTAAAATAAGATGTGTCCAAAACTGGCTTGAAGGTAAATAAACACATAAGTAATTTTTTTTAACATTACCTAGAGTCTGACAGATATTTTTACATTACTTTGCATTTAAACAGAATCCAAGGGAGAGCTCTAAGATACGTGCATTAATTATTATTAAGCAGTGAACCTTTAGCTGATCAGCAGTTAAAGTGCCCAAATGTTATTCGTCTCTTAAAAAATCATATTAGTAATTTTCTTTCTAAGTTCTCTGACCTTCAGTTCAATGTCAGATATAGTAGGTCTGTTAGAAATGAATTAGAATAGAAATTGAGAGTTCATATTTACGTGTCCTTGAGTTCATATATTTATTATTTTAGCCATTTATCCTACTGGAAACACAAGTCTGGTAGTGTTAGAGTTGTGAATCACAGAATATGAAAGTTTGATTAAATTGATAAATGTTAGAAGTATAACAATCTTGAAGATATTAAAATAAATGTGAAAATATTGGAGGGCAATACAGAGTATCACAGCATTTAAAAAAATCTTCTCAAGTATTCCTTTCAGAATTGCCTGCACTTCTCGAATCAAAGGTCTGGTTTCTTCACAGAAACTACAATTTCATATTTTCTTTGAATCAGAATCTCAAGAGGTTGAATTTTTTTTTTCTTAGAAATGTAAGAAACAGAGAAGTTGTAGGGAAAAATAATTTGAAAAATTATTCTCTATAAGAAAGAAATCTCTTCACCAAATTATTTTAGTAACTGCGGTAAAATTTCATCAGAATATTAAGCACACATTTAAAAAAAGATTTTATTGATTTGAAGGTATGGCCAGCATATCTTCTTCAGCCCTTTTTCAAGAAAATATACCTCATTTTTTGTGTAAATACATTGAAAACATTCAAGGAGTGTTGCGACTCACAAATAATACACTATATATATATATATACACACACACACACACACACACACAGGCAACCTTTAAAATATTTCCTATCATAATGCTCTAAATTTTTGATAGGCTTACTGTGTATTATTTTTATTGCTAAAAAAATTGAAGTTTTAAATTTCTTATTTAGTATAAGCATTTAGTAATAACAAATGTGGCAAATAAAATGCAGATTATTCTTAAGAAAAAAAGTAAAGACCAAATTTATTCTTTATATATAATAGATATGTCAATCAATCCTGAACAATTGTTAAAAATGATAAAATTGGTTACTGTTCTATGACTTTTTGTGTTGTTTAAAGTCTAAAACACTAAGAAATAATTAATTTGAAAGGAAATATAGAATAACATCCATGTTAACAATATACATGCTATGGAAGAGTGCTTTAGTAGATATGAAGTACTTCAAATGTTGCTAAGTAATTTTGCTATTTTATCATTTAAAATGTATGTGTCATCAGTGAATGTGTGTGTATATATCTGCAAAATTAATTTCTAGGCAAAATAAACAAATATTTGAAATAATAACATTTATCCTTACTTTCTAAGATTACTTTCTAAATAGGTTCCAATGCACCAAATAATAAAAATTGAGCTTCTGTAAGTTACAATTTAGATGCTATATCACATTTATCTTAATGCATTGAAACTGTAATGGCAAATAATTGAACTTCCAATACAAAAGTAAATGAAGTTGCTCAACCAAAAGGAAATTAGCATTGATTGCAGTTTGAGCAAACTGAACAGATTTGGTAGTTCTGATTTATTAAGGTGGCAACTGGTCCTAAATCCATTAACACAGAGATTTAATTAAAGTGTTGTGACTTTTATGAACAAAAGCAAGAACAGAAAACTGCCATAAAAGTATGATTTCATTTTGATGATGAAAATCAATATAAAAATTGATAGACTAGCATTCTCAAATTAATACGAGGCAACTCAAAGAGATCTAAACATAGAATTAGATTATGATGAACATAATGAACACTTTATTTAAAAAAACCACAATGAGAGCTATATAGATATTTGTTTAGCTTTCACACCTGGAATTTAATACTTTGAGCAACAGTGCATAATATCTTGGACAAACACTGCAAAACGGGGATGTAATCTACTTACTTAGATAATCAACCCTATATTTTCATATAGTGCTTACCCAGTTAATGCAAAGTGGAAAGAATACATATGTCCATGGTTACCTAATATGTTTTAGCATAAAAGAGTCTATTAAGCTGAACCGAGAAAATTACACAAATCTCCATATTATTTTGTCTAAACACAGCAAAGTTCTGTTGCAGTTGTGTTTCATAGTCCTCTATTAATAAGTCACTCCACTAAAAAGATCATTAGGCAAACAAGAATGCCATCTGCTTTAATTCTATAAGTCAATCCTGTTTTATGACTCAAGTGTTTACAAGACAAATCTAGTTCAGATTAATTAGTTTTATAGGTGAGAAATGTACTCGGCCTGTTACTGTATTCCATGACACAATTTTTAATGAATTAATCACTCATTTAAACTTCATTGCCTCCAACCTGAATAAAACCACTGAGGCTGTCACTGAGAGTAATTCTGACTGAATTTACAAGTGACCAGGGCGATCCTTCTTAGAAAGACCTGTTTTGAATTATCCAGATTAATGAAACCAAAGTGAAGTCAACAGAAAGAATTAAAGATATTACCCAGTAGTACCCAAGCTACTAAAGACCAATGAGCTATTGCATTTGGCTAGAATTCTATTTGTGCCAAAATTTTACTTTAATTATGACTACAACTAACAATACTTCTGTTGCTATTATTTCAATTTGTTCCCACTTTCATCTTTCTTTTCCACTTTATTCTCTTCCTCCTCCTGATGCTACGCTGCTCTTCATATTAGTGTTACTGTTGCTGGTAGTATTTCTACTGCTAATGTGTACTGTAGCAAAAGAATCATGGTTAACATTTCTATTTGAATAGAGTGTATTGTCCCTTGGGTTGATTACTATTTACTGGCAGATCTTTGATTATTGATCTTAAACTGCATTATGCTCATTACCTATATCAAATTTTTGGCAAAATTCTGTCATTATATTGGATACATCTATTCATCGGGGTTTCTATTACTATTTGTCCTTTTATGGCTACTTCTTTAAAGGTGTGTGTATTAGATGTGGATAGTATTAGCTTCTCAATTAAAGAGCCTATTTATGGACTTTTATTTATTTAGTCTTATATCATGTGATGGGGTGCAACATGATGATCAAAATATTCAAAAAACTGATCTCTTTTTTCTGTGAAAGAAATGTATTACCCATCACTAAAGCATAATTAAATATTACCTCACTAAATTTTTTTAAAAGGAAAAGCGTTATAAAAAAGAAAAAGTAAGTGATTTCTACTGAGAATGCTCTCTACTGAGAGTTACTATATAATTTCCTAAGAGGAGAGACAGTCTAACTGAGAATTCTGTTTTGCATGCTTTTTTCTTTTGGGTTAGGTAACATTTTATGAAGGAAACTAAACACAAGTCAAAGACTTTAATAGCCTTACTCTCATGCAATTTTTTTAAAAAAAACTATTAACACTATGGAAAATATTAATAGTAACAACTTTAAATTTTAGATTACTAATTTTTTTTTATTGGCAATAAGAATGCCAAGGAGTAGTTTACACTCCCACCAACAGTGTAAAAGTGTTCCGTTTTCACCACATCCAAGCCAACATCTGTAATTTTATTTATTTTTTTATTAAGGCCATTCTTGCAGGAGTAAGATGGTATCACATTGTGGTGTTAATTTGAATTTCCCTGATAATTAATGATGTTGAGCATTTTTTCATATGTTTGTTGGCCATTTGCAAATCTTCTTTTGGGAATTATCTATTCATGTCTTTAGTCCACTTTTTGATAGGACTGTTTTTTTGTTTTTGTTTTTGTTTTTTCCTGATTTATTTGAGTTCCTTGTAGATTCTGGAAATTAGTCCTTTGTCAGACATATAGATTGTGAAGATTTTCTCCCAATATGTGGGTCGTCTGTTTACTCAGCTGAGGCTTTTTAGTTTAATTAAGTCCCATCTATTAATACTTGTTTTTGCTGCATTTGCTTTTCAGTTCTTGGTCATGAAGTCTTTGTCTAAGTCAATGTCTAGAAGGGCTTTTCCAATATTATCTTCTAGAATTTTTATGGTTTCAGGTCTTAGATTTAAGTCTTTGGTGCATCTTGAAGTGATTTTTGTATAAGGTACCACTATGGAAAACAGTGTGGAGATTCCTTAAAGAACTAATAGACCTACCATTCGACGCAGCAGTCCCACTACTGGTTATTTGCTCAGAAGAAAAAACGTCTTTCTACAAAAAGATACTTGCATATGCATGTTTATAGTAGCACAATTCACAACTGCAAAAATACAGAAACATCCCAAACACCGATCATTTAATTAGTGGATAAAGAAAATTATATGTGTATATAATATATATCATATATATGTCATATCTATCATCTATATAATATATATTATATATTGCATATATGGCATATATCTGATCTCTAGTGTATCTAATTATGATATATATTATATATGGCATATATATGGTATATATGAGATATATGGCATATATATAGTGAGATATATATGTGCATACAGCATGGAATACTACTCAGCTGTAAATATGAATAAAAAGGAATGAAATAATGGCATTCACAGAAACCTGCATGGAATTGGAGACCCTATTCTAAATAAAGTAACTCAGGAATGGAAAACCAAATATTGTATGTTCTCATTCATACATGAGAGCTAAGCTATGAGGATGAAAAGGCATCAAAATGATACATTAGACTATGGGAACTCAGATGAAAGAGTAGGTGGGAGAGGAGGGGTAAAAGACTACAAATCGGGTGCTGGGGTGATGGGTGCATCAATATCTCAGAAATCACCACTAAAGAACTTATTCATCTAACCAAACACCACCTGTTCTCCCAAAACCTACTGAAATAATGATAATAAAAAGAATGGAGAGGAAAGGAGGGTTGGTGCCAGAAGAAAGTTGGCTGGGGAATAAAGGATATTAGAAGCTGGCTTGTTAAAAACAAAATTGAGAGACTTTAATAAAAGTTTGAATTTATTGTTAAAAAAGAATAGGTCATTAATTACCTTTGTTGTGAGGCTGAGGAAGGATACAGGCAGTAATCGGATATAGATATAATTATTGGAAATATTTTAATACGTGAAACGAATGGCAAGTTTCTAAGTATTTGTGATATTTAAGTGTAAAAAAGCAACAACATAAATAAAAGAAAATATCATGAAAAAAAGAACGCCAGTGATGAAATAAATACTGTTTTCAAATCTCTAAAATATTTGACAAAAAATATTTTGGGAATATTTGGCATTGAATCTATATTCGCACAATGGCCACAGGAATCTCTAAGAATATTAATTAGGTTACTTCACTTGCTGCTTAAAACATGACACCACATTGTAATACTGAGATGACTCAGATGTCTATGACTGAAAAAATGTACAAATCCTGGACACATCCTAACAGTCAAACTATATCTAATATTGCCCTCTCCTATTCTTTCTACATTTTGTCCTAGCTTACTTGTGTTTCGTGAATACGCTCACATTTTCCTAACTGAAGCAAGTTACATATAATATGCCATCTCTCTGGGAAGCCCCCTCCTTCTTTTTCCATAGAGCTTTATCCATTTTTTTTTTCTTTAGTTTTCACTCTCAATTTATATGTCAGTTTCTTTGAAGAGATTCTCACTGTTTGATCTAGATAAAAGAGCACCTTTCCCTCTTATTCTGTCTTAAATCCTATTATTGTTTTCTTTGAGCACTTAATTGTTTTTTTGTTTCATTTGTTTTCTGATTCTTGTTAATTTTGTTTTTGTTTTTGTTTTTGTTTTGCTTGGTTTTTATTATTTATGCCTTACTAGTTTGCTTAATGTCTGCGAGAACTATGTGTGGTTTTTTGTTTCTGTATTCTTGTTATTAATACAGTGTCTTCAGTATCATAGGCATTCAATAAATCCTTGTGAAATGAATGATTGAATGCATGCCTTGATTGATTAATAGTTTGAGAAGCAGCAACCCTGAGGCAGCTTTCTAGCAATTAATCCTGAAAGCAGATATCTAATGTACTATGTCTTTTTCTGGTTCACATCCAGCCCTCAGAGTCGTCTTTGTCCTTCAGAGATCTTATTTTAAAACAATGTTTGGGTTTTCTGTTAATCATGAGATTATACAATAAACCAAATATAGTAAAATAAGCTACAAATTTGGGATAAAGAAAAATAGTATAAACTATAGCTAATAGCACCACATCCAAAATCAATCATGAAGAGAGATATACACAAGTACATTTAAAAACACTTGAATTTCCCACTGTAGATGCATGAAATATCAAAGAGTGACTACTTAGTAGAAACCACAAATTTCAGCCTCTGCTCAAGAAAAAGTAGGTAGCTTTGTGCATAGTAGAAAGTATGATGAGCAGGTAGCAATCGTTTGCTTTATTTTGGTGTTTCAGGGTTTTTGTGTTGTGTTTTTCTGTTGTTGTCTTTTGGGTTTTAAGTCATGAGATTAAGGATGTTTTATGTACATTTGGAGACGAGAACATATCAAAGTGTTCTATTTTCAAGGGGTTAGAAACATGTAATAAAAGAATTATAATGAAATGTTCAGGATGTATTTATCATGATGACGATAGTCTCTAAATTAGTTAGATAACCAAATGCAAAATCATTGTATGCCTGAGAAGTTACAAATCTATGATCTGTAAAGGATATGTCAGCCTCGTGGATTGAGAAAGGAATAAAAAATGTGGGTTTCTGCTGAAATAGACAGAGAATAATTGTCACAAAAAATTTCAGGGTTAGTGGTAGGGACACCACATTGGAAAAAATACTCCAAATGTCAACACATAAGTTGGAGATGAAAACATATTTTCTCATATTATTAAGTAAAAATAATACTACAAGGATAATAAAATGTATTATAGGCATGTGAAATCTTTGTTTTTTATTTAATGTGGAGTACATATTATGTGAGAAAACAAAATGATATATTTTTCATATGTCTGTTAAGGGAAATTTCCCACAAATAAGGTGATTTGGGAACACTTCTGAGGAAATGATGTCCGTATTAATTTCTCATTGCTGCTGTAACTCATTACTACAAATTCAGTGGCTTAACACAACATAAATGTATAATCTTATAGTTCCGGTGATCAGAAGCCTTAAAAATGGGTCTACAGGTCTGTATTCCTCTACAGGAGGATCTAGGGGAGAATTTGTTTCCTTACCTTTTCCAGCTTCTAGAAGTTTCCTTCTTTGCTTTGTGGTCCCTGCCTCCTCCTTCAAACCCAGTAATTTTGAACAATAACATATTTTCTTCCCACTGACATCTGCTTCTATTATTTCATCCGTTCTCTCTGACTGTTAGTAAGGATCCTTGTTGTTAAATTAACTTAAATGTGATTTGAGTCCGCCTCTATAACTTGAGTCCCTATGTAGCAAACTGCAACGTAACTCAGAAGTATAAAACAGCGGATTTCAGCCAGTAATTATTAGTCAGGTTTCAGGCAATTACAAACAGTCAACTCATAACATCATGCCCAAATAAGACAAAAGCCTAGCTGATGCGAATCAGGTGATTATTCCACTTTTCTTCCATAAAAGCTTGCTTGCAGAGCACTGAACCTCCACTGGTTTAGCATGCTGCTCAATTCGTGAATGCTTCTGTATTAGCCTCTTCTTGCAGGGGTACAAAGAAATACCTGAGGATGGGTAATTCATAAAGAAAACAGGTTTAATTGGCTCATGGTTCTGTAGGCTTTACAGAAAGCATGGTGCTAGCATCTGCTTCTAGTGAGGGTCCCAGGAAGCTCACAATTATGGCAAAAGACAAAGGGGGATAAAGAGTCTCACATGATGAGACAAGGAGGTGGGGAGGAGTCACACACTTGATTTTTTTCCTTTGAGGACATTTTTAAATTTTATTTTATTATTATAATTTTTTTAAACTTTAAGTTCCAGGATACAAGTGCCTAATGTGTAGGCTTGATACGTAGGAATATGTGTGCAGGGTGCATGCGGGGCTTAAAGCCACACGCTTTTAAAGAACCAGATCTCAGGAGAACTCACTTATCACCAAAGGGTTGGCACTAAGCCATTTGTGGGGATGCATGCCCATGATCCAATCACCTACCACAAGGCTTCACCTGCAACATTGGGAATCACCTTTCAACACGAGATTTAGAGAGAACAAACATCCAAACCGTAGCAGCTTGTTTGCCCCACTAAACTCTACTAAACTGAATTTATCTAATGTTTTTCTTATAACATTGTGATTAAATGAGGTCCATCTGGCTAACCCAGGAGAATCTCCCTATCACAAAATGTGTAATTTTATCATATCTAGAAATTCTGCTTTACCACGTAAGGTAACATATTCACAGATTACGGAAATCAGAACATGGACATCTTTGGGGGGATGCTGCTCAGCGTACCATAACATTTCAGCTAAAATTGGAAGGAAAAGAAGGAGCCAGTCACATGAAAACTGGAAGGGATCCTGCCTACTCTGGAATCCCTAGGAAGCAGATCCTCAGTGAAAGACTTCATGGCAGCTGGCTCTTTTGGGAAGCGACATGAGAAGCTAAAAGTGAGAATATAAAATGATATTTGAGATGATGAAGAAAGAATAATCAATAAAGAGTGGGCTAATAAACAAATTATTAATATGAGCAACTGGCTCAATCCTGCTGCGAATTCTTTGTGCAGCAAATCTCAGAATTTTACTGGTGGAATATGGAGAGTCTGGGCCTAGCATAATCCTGTGCATGAAGGTCAATCAAGCTCCCAAGTTTCTCCCGATAGCTATTAGGCAGTCCAGAAGTGATGCCAGAAGGAGAGAGAGAGGCAAGGATGTTTGACATGGGAGGCTGTTGGCTCTCCAAAGCTGCACTGTGAAATCACAAGAAGTTGACTGGATATATGTTTTTAAAAAAGTAGTATTTGTTATAGATTGCAAAATATTCAAAAATTACGAGACGCACCCAAAACTTTCAAAGGTCTTGTGATATAATATAGTACATGAAAATATATTGTGTAATAATTACAGAACAATAAAGCATTATAGTGCATTACACGATTTGGAGCAAATATGTAGTATTGGAGGAAAAACAAAACAAAACAAACAAACAAACAAAAACCAAAGCTATCAGAGCAATAAGTTTAGTCCAAAATAGTCAGTTAATGCTATGTTGTAGGTTTAGTTATAGACCTGTATGACTTGTAAAAATAATTTGGATACTCCAAAGAAGAAATATTTGTTAAGGTAGAATAAACAACTTAAAGCAAAATTTCAAGAAGTATTACTACAGCCTGGGTGCGGTGTCTCACGCCTGTAATCCCAGCACTTTGGAAGGCCAAGGTGGGCAGATCACGAGGTCAAGAGATGGAGACCATCCTGGCCAACATGGTGAAACCCTGTCTCTACTAAAAAATACAAAAATTAGCTGTGCCTGGTGGCACGTGCCTGTAGTCCCAACTACGCGGGAGGCTGAGGCAGGAGGATCCCTTGAACCCAGGATGCAGAGGTTGCAGTGAGCCAAGATCACACAACTGCACTGCAGCATGGTGCCAACGTGAGACTCCGTCTCAAAAAGAAAAAAGAAAAAAAGATGATTCTATATGTTTGCAGTAAATATGAATTTTCTGGATGGAGAATGTTTCGATTTTAAGGGAGAAAGATATGCTAAGTAGCCTGTTAATAGATATTATTTGGTTACCTTAATCATTCAAAAATATTTATTAAGTGACCAACATGTGTTACTCATTATTTCAGATGCTAGTGTTCTAGCATTGAATGGAACAGTGGAAGTATCTAGTCCTCATGAAGTTTCCATACTTGATATGTATATAACATTTTATTATTAAAAGATAAAAGATATTCATATATAAAGTTTATCTTCATACATAAAATTTATAATATAAATAAATATATTGAACTATGAATGACATAATCAAAGCATATAAAATTTTTGTTTTCCACGATCCTTTCAAAATATATTCAGTATGGGGTGTTTTTCTCTCTTAACTAGATAAAACTTCTTCAGACACATAACTTATTTTGTCAGTGTTTTTTTTTTTTGTTTATTTTTGTTTTTGAGACGGAGTCTCGCTCTGTCGCCCAGGCTGGAGTGAGTGGTGCCATCTCGGCTCACTGCAAGCTCCGTCCCCCGGGTTCCCGCCATTCTCCTGCCTCAGCCTCCCGAGGAGCTGGGACCACAGGCGCCGCCACCACACCGGGCTAATTTTTTTTTTTTTTTTTGTATTTTTAGTAGAAATGGGGTTTCACGGTGTTAGCCAGGATAGTCTCGATCTCCTGACTTCATGATCCACCCATCTTGGCCTCCCAAAGTGCTGGGATTACAGGCATGGACCCCCGCACCCGGCCATTTTGTCAGTCTTTTAAATAAAAGCGTTTGAGACTATTTAGATACTAAATACTTTTAGATTCTAAATGAAACATTTCATTTCTGTATTCAGCATTTCCATTTAAATGATTCAATTGTCGAATTTATCCTCATTCACAGAAATGGCACCTAAGCTCAGGCTGTGCAAGTGTACCAGCTGGAGACAGGCGTTGGCATCGGGCCCCTTTCATAAATAAATCAAGATTTTGGCAGGTTAGAATCACAGTCATCACCATCCCTCTCCCTTTCTCCATACAACTGCTTCTCTCCTTTCCTGCCCATTAGCTATAGTTTATGACCCTCCCAGAGTCAATCTGATAGGAGATAGAGAGGCCAGAGGCTATGTGATGAGTACCCCTGCATATACACGTATGTGCACACAACTAACTGGGCACCTCATTCTTCCTCAAAAATAAATAAATAAATAAATAAATAAATAAATAAATAAATAAAAATTAGAAGGTTCATCTCCACGTCTTCCATTTTTCTTGTTCAGAAACAACTCCTACAGAATTTTGGTGGGCCTCTTTCCCTTAGGGGTAACTTACAAAAAAATTTAGTGAGAGAAACTATAGCCCACTCCACTGCAGTTATTCTTGAGGCCACAATATAAATACATCATCTTCCTAAAACTAGGAGATACTAAGTCAAAAGTATAATAACATTATCGACCTAATAGCAAGATTAATTTATTAAAATAATGTCAGGGCTTTGTCTTTAATGACACAATATGATCAGATATTTAGTTGGTACTGATGGTATTTGTTGATATATACTAGAAGAGTTTTATATTGTTTGGTACTGATGGTATTTGTTGATATATGTGTAGAGGAGTTTTATATAGTTGGTACTGATGGTATTTGTTGATATATGTGTAGAGGAGTTTTATATAGTTGGTACTGATGGTATTTGTTGATATATGTGTAGAGTTTTATATATTGGTACCTGATGGTATTTGTCGATAGATGTGTAAGGGGGTTTTAAATGTTTCCTCTACTCTTTGAAAGTTTGGATACTGTGAATCTCTGGAACAAAATCCTATGTCACATTAACAGAAGAAAAAGCACTCACATTTATTATGAACATATGCAAGGGAACCTCACAAAATACAAGACTCAAAGAAGGGCCAGATGGCCAGCATTCTTATAGCATGGGGAGAGGGACTTGGAACTTCTGGAAAGAGGTGGCAACAAATTATGGGAGGGTGACAGGGGGATTTGTGTGGCTGACAAATGTTGCCTTGTTGTGTAGATAAAATCTCCCAGGTACTAAATGTTATTTCGAGGAAGAACTGTCAAAAGAATAGATACTAGCTTTGGAAGATGTCTATCTGGGAAACATACTTACCTTTAGTTACGTTTCCTATGATTTGGTTAATCTTCCCTGGTTGATGAGATTCCATGGAGGAGACAAAAGTGCTCCTTTTCGAAGAATCTATCTTTAGGCAGATAAGGGAAGTTTTGGAAGATCATTTCCCTGCTCTGCAAGGGAAGAAGATGGGTGAGAGGAAGTCAAGAGAAGAGTGGGCAGACTTTGCTTCTCCTTTAGCTCAAAGCCGTCAATATGCCAAAGTGCCAAACTTTGGGACATTGTTTTCTGAACCCGTACACACCCATCAACTGCGTTTCAAACCTTTCAAACTCAGCATACACAAATGTAAATCTAATATTACATATAAACATACTGATGAGTCTTGTCAGAGCATCTGCATAAAGTAATGAATGTGAAGCACTCACATTAAAAACCAATGTAGTCTCACGGTGGCATATATAATAATTGCATATTTCTGATAGTGCACTTGTATCTTGACATTTTGCAGCCTCAAATTTCACATTAAATAAAAAGGCTCAGCAATTGTTATAATACCTTAAAACAAACATATTACTACTCTCTGTAAAGACAAGCACAGTTTATTGTAGATGCCAAACCTTTATTACTTTTCTGGTTAAAGGCAGAAAGACTCAAAGAGTGGATCTAAATGCAATTGTAACGAAAATGGAGAGTATATAAATCAAGTGTGGCAACCCATTGTCTACAGTACCCCAAAGTAACCAAGAGGTATTGTAATTACTAGATCACATCAAACCTAAACTTTTTATATATATTTGAAAATGGACATTGAAATGGAAACATGCAACAGAGGCAAAGACGACAAGGGCTTTTTTTTTTTTTTTTTTTTTTTTGAGATAGAGTCTCCCTCTGTCCCAGGCTGGAGTGCAGCTGCGTGATCTTGGCTCACTGCAAGCTCCGCCTCCCAGGTTCATGCCATTATCCTGCCTCAGCCTCCGGAGTAGCTGGGACTACAGACGCCCGCCACCAATATTTTGTTTTCATATTTTCAGTAGAGACGGGGTTTCACCGTGTTAACCTGGATGGTCTCAATCTCCTGACCTCGTGATCTGCCTGCCTCAGCCTCCCAAAGCGCTGGGATTACAGGCTTGAGCCACCGCACCTGGCCTAAAGAAAAAATGAGGATGGTGACTATCTTCGTTTTCTATTGCTTCTAACATAACACCAGAAACCAGGTAATTTATAAAGAAAATGAATTTATTTCTTTCCGTTGTGCAGGCTAATCAGTCCAAGGTAAAGGAGGGGACACATCAGATGAGAGCTATCTTGCTACTGGAGATTGTCAGTGCCCTGAGTTGGTGCAGGGCCTTAGATGGTGAGATGGCAGAACGAGTTTGTTCAGGTCTCTCTTTCTCAGCTTATAAACCCCTAGTCCTACTCTCATGGTAATCCATTAATACATTAATCTCTTAACTCATAGATGAATGCATCCATTCATGAAGGCAGTCCCCACATGACTTAATCACCTCCTAAAGGCTCTAGCTATTCAAGACTGCTGCATTGGGTATTAAATTTCAACATGAGTTTTAGAGGGGACTTATATTTAAACCATAGCAGTTACATAAGTTGTTTTGGCACAAATATCTTTGCCTACTACAATCAATAACAGGGGTGTGTTAGTTCAAAGTTGGACATTCAGCTGCTGGGTAAAAGTCCTCCTGGAAGTAATTTTTTTTTTTTTTTTTTTTTTTGTAAGGTTATGGTGGCCTTTGTGCAAGGTTGTGTTTTTCACTGAGCTTTTGAGATAGTTCTCTTATCAGGTATGTGTGCATCAGAACCCTCTCTTCATGGCATTTTCTGGCTCCATTTATCAGGGTGTGAAACACAGGTGACTCTATTTTGATTCTGACAGCTTTCACAGTCACAAGGTTTACCCACATAGACAGGAAGGGAGTGACCTAAAATTGAGCTTGGCTCCCGAATGATTTTCCTCAGTCTCACCATTTGTTTCCAGAATAAGGAAAAAAAAGGGGAGGGGTATGTTTTTGCCAAAAGAAAGAAAGCTCCTTTCTTCCCTCAACTAATACTAATTGCTCTCTCTGTTTTCCTCTCTTTCTGATCTTATCAGAGGCAGATCAGAAACTAATTTAAGAAATCTTGTGCCACGACCTACTCACACTCTAGGCAGAGGTCCTTAAAGTTCACTGCACAATAAAATCTTATTGGTGTCCTACTAAATTATACCAATTATCAGCCCTTACTCCTCCTCATTGAGTCTTCTGAGGTGGATTTCCAGCAAAAGTCATTTTTTATTCATAAATAACAGTTGTACATATTTATGGGGTAACTGTAATCTTTGATACACGTATACAATGTGTAATAGTCAAACCAGGGTATTTAGGGTATGCATCATCTCAAACATTTACTATTTTTTGTGTTGGAAACATTTCAAATCTTCCTTTCTAGCTATTTTAAAATATGCAATACAATATTGTTAACTCTAATTATTCTACTGTACTATTCAACACTAGAACTTACTTTTTCTATGTAATCCAGCTCTTTAGACCCCAAAATCTTCCAAGCCACTGGTAACCATCCTATT
Organism: Papio anubis; assembly: GCF_008728515.1. Classification (NCBI taxonomy): domain Eukaryota; kingdom Metazoa; phylum Chordata; class Mammalia; order Primates; family Cercopithecidae; genus Papio; species Papio anubis. The sequence continues at coordinate 7,794,590 of NC_044977.1, forward strand.
TCATTTAGCATAATGTCACCAATTTTACCAATGTTTCTGCAAATGACAAAATTTCATTCTCTTTTATGGCTGTGTAAAATTCCATTGTCTATATATACCACCATTTCTGTGTCCATGCATCTGTTAATGAACATTTAGGTTGATTCACTACTTTGGCTATTGAAAATGGTGCCACAATAAATATGAGAGTGAAAATATCTTTCCAATGTACAGATATCCTTTTTAAAAAGAAATATATATATATATACACACACACACACACCCAGTAGTAGGATTGCTGGATCATATGGTATATATATGTTTAGTTTTTGGAGCAATTTCAATACACTGTGTTGCAATGGCTGTGCTAATTTACATTCCTACCAACTGTGTACCAGTGTTTCCCTTTCCCCATGTCTTTGCCAGCATTTGTTATTGTTTGTCCTTTTGATAATAATAATAGCCATTTGAACTGGAGTGAGATGATATCTCATTTTGATTTGTATTCCCTTGATGATTATGATCTTGAGCAATTTTTCTTATACTTGGTGGTCATTTGTATATCTTCTTTTATAAAATTTCTACTCAGGTCAATTGTTTATTTTAAAATTTTATATAGATATAGATATAGATATAGATATCGAGTAGTTTGAGTTTATATATGCTGGATATTAACTCCTTGTCAGATGTAGAGTTGGCAAATATTTTCTTTGATTCCATAGGTTGTCTCTTCAGTCGGTTAACCGTTTCCTTTGCTGTCCAGTGCATTTTAGCGGATGTAATTCCATTTGCCTATTTTTGCTTTTGTTGCCTATGCTTTGAGATTTATCCCCAAAATAATTGCCCAGACCAATGTCCAGTAGAATTTCCTCTATGTTCCCTTCTAGTAGTTTTATATTTTCAGATGTTGGATTTAAGGCTTCATTCCATTCTGAGTTGTTTTTCCCATAAGATGAGAGACGAAGATCTAATTTTTGTAGACCCCTTCTGTATCTGGATATTCAATTTTCACAGCACCATTTAATGAAGAAAGTATCCTTTCCCATGGTATGTTCTTGGCGGCTCTGTTAAAAAAGTTTGGCTATAAACGTGTGAATGTATTTCTGGGTTCTCTATTCTGTTCCACTGGTTTATTTGTCTTTGTTTTTTGCCAGCACCATACTATTTTTCTTACTATAGCTTTTTTGTACATTTGAAAGTCAGAAAATGTGACGCCTTTTACTATAATTTTTCTTTTTTTTGGCTAGGATTTCTTTGGCTCTTTGGGGTCTTTTGTGGTACCATATCAAATTTAGGAATTTTATTTTTTATTTCTGTAAAGAATGTCATTGGTATTTTGATAGGAAAATCATGGAATGTTTAGATCACTTTAATATGGACAATTTAACAATATTAATTATTCAAATCTATGAACATGGATATATTTTCAATTTTTTGTGCACTCTTCAATTTCTTTGGTCACTGCTTTATAGCTTTTATTGTAGAAGCATTTTCCTTCTTTGATTAAATTTACTCCTATGTATTTTTAACAGTGATTATAAATGAGATTGTATTTTTTATTTCTTTTTCTGATTGTTCACTGTTAACATTTAGAAATGCTATTGATTTTTGCATGTTAATTTTATATCCCGCACGTTTACTGAATCTATTTATCAGTTCTAATAGTCCTTTGGTGCAGTCTTTAGATTTTCTAACTATAGGATCATTGTGTTTGTGAACCAAGATAATTTTTTCTGGATCATAAAGGAAAGACTTTAATTTTTCCCTATTCTGTATGATGGAAGCTGTGGGTTTCTGATATATACTTTTATTGTCTTGAGGTAAGTTACTTCTATACCTGGTTTGTTGAGGGTTATTATCACAAAGAAATGTCAGATTTTGTCAAATGGTTTTGCTTTATCTATGAAAACTCATACAGTTCTGGTTATCAATTCTGTTAATGTAATATACTATGTTTATTGATTTGCATATGTGGAGCCATCATTTAATCCCTGAATGAATCTAATTTGATCAGAATAAAAATATTTTAATGTGTTCTTGAATTTGATTTGCTAGTATTTTGTTGAGAATTTTTTTCATCTATGCTCATCAGGGATACTGATCTGTAGTTTTCTCTTCTTTGTGTTTTTGTTTGGTATTGATATCAGGATAATGCTGGCCTCCTACGATGAGTTTGGAATTTTCTGTTCTTCAATTTTTTAAAAACTAGTTGAGTAGAATTTATATTAGTTCTTTAAACGATTGGTAGAATTTGGCAGTGAAGTCATCAGATCATTGGCTTTTGCTTAATGAGAGACTTATTACTGCTTCCATCTTGTTATTTGTTGTTGGTTTGTTCAAGATTTTAGTTCATGGTTCAATCTTGATAGGTTGTATGTGTCCAAGTATTTATATATCTCTTCTATGTTTTCCTATTTGTTGACACATAGTTGTTCATAATAGTATTCAACGTTCCTTTGATTTCTGTGGTATCAGTTGTAATATATTCTTTTGCATTCCTGATTTTATTTATTTGTGTCCTTTTTTTTCTGGGTTATTCTAGCTACATGTTTATCATTTTTTTAAAATCTCAAATAAAGCAACTTTTTGCTTTGTTGATCGTTTGTATTTTGTAGTCTCAAATTCTTTTGCTTTTCTCTGATCTTTATTATTTCTTTCCTTCTAATAATTCTGGGTTTAGTTTGTTCTTGCATTTTTAGTTCCTTAAGATGTATTGTTAGATTGTTTACTTGAAGTCTTTCTATTCTGTTGATGTAGGTGTTTGTTGCTATATACTTCCCTCTTAGGATCACTCTTGCTGTATGCCGTAAGTTTTGTTCTGTTGTGTTTCCATTTTCATTTACCTCAAGAAAATTTCAAGAAAATTGTTATTTCTTCATTTCCCCATTCATATTTCAAAAGCATGTTTAATTTCCATGAATACATATAGTTTGCAAAGTTCCTTCTTTTGTTGATTTCTTTTTTTTTTCTTACATTCTACCAATAATTTTATTATTATTATTATTATACTTTAAGTTCTAGGGTACATTTGCACAATGTGCAGGTTCGTTACATATATATACTTGTGCCATGTTGGTGTGCTGCACCCATCAACTCATCAGCACCCATCAACTCGTCATTTACATCAGGTATAACTCCCAATGCCATCTCTCCCACCTCCCCCCTCCCCATAATAGGCCTGGTGTGTGATGTTCCCCTTCCAGAGTCCAAGTGATCTCATTGTTCAATTCTCACCTATGAGTGAGAACATGTGGTGTTTTGTTTTCTGTTCTTGTGATAGTTTGCTGAGAATGATGGTTTCCAGCTGCATCCATGTCCCTACAAAGGACACAAACTCATCCTTTTTTATGGCTGCATAGTATTCCATGGTGTATATGTGCCACATTTTCTTAATCCAGTCTGTCACTGATGGACATTTGGGTTGATTCCAAGTCTTTGCTATTGTGAATAGTGCCGCAGTAAACATGCGTGTGCATGTGTCTTCATAGCAGCATGATTTATAATCCTTTGGGTATATACCCAGTAATGGGATGGCTGGGTCATATGGTATTTCTAGTTCTAGATCCTTGAGGAATCGCCATACTGTTTTCCACAATGGTTGAAGTAGTTTACAATCCCACCAACAGTGTAAAAGTGTTCCTATTTCTCCACATCCTCTCCAGCACCTGTTGTTTCCTGACTTTTTAATGATTACCATTGTAACTGGTGTGAGATGGTATCTCATTGTGGTTTTGATTTGCATTTCTCTAATGGCCAGTGATGACGAACATTTTTTCATGTGCCTGTTGGCTGTATGCATGTCTTCTTTTGAGAAACGTCTATTCATATCCTTTGCCCACTTTTTGATGGGGTTGTTTGTTTTTTTCTTGTAAATTTGTTTGAGTTCTTTGTAGGTTCTGGATATTAGTCCTTTGTCAGATGAATAGATTGCAAAAATTTTTTCCCATTCTGTAGGTTGCCTGTTCACTCTGATGGTAGTTTCTTTTGCTGTGCAGAAGCTCTTTCGTTTAATTAGATCCCATTTGTCAATTATGGCTTTTGTTGCCGTTGCTTTTGGTGTTTTAGACACGAAGTCCTTGCCCATGCCTATGTCCTGAATGGTATTACCTATGTTTTCTTCTAGGGTTTTTATGGTTTTAGGTCTAACATTAAAGTCTCTAATCTATCTTGAATTAATTTTCATATAAGGAGTAAGGAAAGGATCCAGTTTCAGCTTTCTACTTATGGCTAGCCAATTTTTCCAGCACCATTTATTAAATAGGGAATCCTTTCCCCATTTCTTGTTTTTGTCAGGTTTGTCAAAGATCAGATGGCTGTAGATGTGTAGTATTCTTTCTGAGGACTCTGTTCTGTTCCATTGGTCTATATCTCTATCTCTGTTTTGGTACCAGTACCATGCTGTTTTGGTTACTGTAGCCTTGTAGTACAGCTTGAAGTCAGGTAGTGTGATGCCTCCAGCTTTGTTCTTTTGACTTAGGATTGTCTTGGCAATGCGGGCTCTTTTGTGGTTCCATATGAACTTTAGAGCAGTTTTTTCCAATTCTGTGAAGAAAGTCATTGGTAACTTAATGGGGATGGCATTGAATTTATAGATTACCTTGTGCAGTATGGCCATTTTCACGATATTGATTCTTCCTATCCATGAGCATGGAATGTTCTTCCATTTGTTTGTGTCCTCTTTTATTTCACTGAGCAATGGTTTGTAGTTCTCCTTGAAGAGGTCCTTTACATCCCTTGTAAGTTGGATTCCTAGGTATTTTATTCTCTTTGAAGCAATTGTGAATGGAAGTTCATTCATGATTTGGCTCTCTGTTTTTTTGTTACTGGTATATAAGAAACCTTGTGATTTTTGCACATTGACTTTGTATCCTGAGACTTTGCTGAAGTTGCTTATCAGCTTAAGGAGATTTTGGGCTGAGATGATGGGGTTTTCTAAATATACAATCATGTCATCTGCAAACAGGGACAATTTGACTTCTTCTTTTCCTAACTGAATACCCTTTATTTCCTTCTCTTGCCTGATTGCCCTGGCCAGAACTTCCAACACCATGTTGAATAGGAGTGGTGAGAGAGGGCATCCCTGTCTTGTGCCAGTTTTCAAAGGGAATTTTTCCAGTTTTTGCCCATTCAGTATGACATTGGCTGTGGATTTGTCATAAATAGCTCTTATTATTTTTAGATATGTTCCATCAGTACCGAATTTATTGAGAGTTTTTAGCATGAAGGGCTGTTGAATTTTGTCAAAGGCCTTTTCTGCATCTCTTGAGATAATCATGTGGTTTTTGTCTTTGGTTCTGTTCATATGCTGGATTACGTTTATTGATCTGCATATGTTGAACCAGGCTTGCATCCCATTGATGAAGCCCACTTGATCATGGTGGATAAGCTTTTTGATGTGCTACTGGATTCGGTTTGCCAGTATTTTATTGAGGATTTTTGCATCGATGTTTATCAGAGATATTGGTCTAAAATTCTCTTTTTTTGTTGTGTCTCTGCCAGGCTTTGGCATCAGGATGATGTTGACCTCATAAAATGAGTTAGGGAGGATTCCCTCTTTTTCTATTGATTGGAATAGTTTCAGAAGGAATGGTACCAACTCCTCCTTGTACCTCCGGTAGATTTCGGCTGTGAATCCATCTGGTCCTGGACTTTTTTTGGTTGGTAGGCTATATTTTATTTATATATATATATATATATATATATATATATATAAAAAATAGCCATCCTAACTGAGATGAGATGCTATCTCATTGTGGCTTTGATTTTCATTTTCCTGATTAGTTGTGTTGAGCATTTTTTCATATGGCTGTTGGCCATTTCTTTTGAAAAATGTCTCTTCATATCATTTGGCCATTTTTATATTGAATTATTTGTTTCTTTCCTATTGAGATCTTTGAATCCTTTGTATATTCTGAATTTTAGCCCTGATCAGAAGACAAGTTTGAAAATATTTTATCCCAGTGTGTAGGCTGTCTTTTCACAATGTTGAGGTTTTCTTTTCTGTGCAAAAGTTTTTTAGTTTGCTATAATTCAATTTGTTCATTTTTGCTTTTACTGCCTGTGCTTTTACGTTTTGTTTCTTTTTTTTTTTTTTTTTGGACGGAGTTTTGCTCTTGTTGCCCAGGCTGGCATGCAATGGCACGATCTCAGCTCATTGCAACCTCCGCCTCCCAGGTTCAAGCAATTATCCTGCTTCAGCCTCCCGAGTAGCTGGGATTACAGACGTGCACCACCACACCTGGCTAATTTTGTGTTTTTAGTAGAGACAAGGTTTCTCCATGTTGAGGCTGGTCTCAAACTCCTGACCTCAGGTGATCCGCCCACCTCGGCCTCCCAAAGTGCTGGCATTACAGGAGTGAGCCACCGGGCCCGGCCTTAAGATCATATTGATAAAATCTTTGCCTAGAACAAACTTCTTAAGTGCTTCCCCTATATTTGTTTCTAGTAGTTTTATAGTAGTTTAATCATTTGAGATCTTATATTTAGTTCGTTCATTAATTTTGATTAGATTTTTGTATAGATTGGGAGGTGGGGGGTCTAGTTTCACTCTTCTGCATATGGATACCCAGTTTTTCTAACATTATTTATTGAAGAGACTATCATTTCCTCACAAATATGATTGGTACCTTTGTTAAAATTAGTTGACTATAAATATAAATTTATATAATCAATTAATTAATTAGATTATGTTATGTGCCTTTTGTTTCATCAGTCTATGTGTCAATTTTTATGCCAATGTCATGCTGTTTTTATTACTACAGCATTTAATATATTTTGAAGTCTTGTAGTTTGATACCTTCAGCTTTGTTCTTTTTACTCAGGATAGCTTTGGATATTCTGTGTCTTTTTTGGTTCCATACAAATTATAGAATTATTTTATCTATTCTTGTGAAGAATATCATTGGTATTTTGATTGAGATTGTGTTGAATCTAGAGATCACTTGGGTAGTATTGTCATTTTAACAATATTAATTTTTCTGATCCATGAGCAAGAAATGTCTTTTCATTTGTTTATATCCTTTTTTTTTTTTTTATCAGTTTTTTTTTTTTTTTTTTTTCTTTTCCTTGTAGAGGTCTTTCAACTCCTTGGTTAACTTTATTCCTAGATCTTTTATTTTATTTTTTGTGGCTATAATAAATTGGGTTGCCTTAATGATTTCCTTTTTAGTTTGTTGGTTTTTCATGTATAGAAGTATTACTAATTTCTGTATATTAATTTTGTGTCCTGCAAACCTACTGAATTTGTTTTTCTATGTCTTCATTTGCATGGAATATTATTTGCCAAAATTATAGCAGTGATTGGTATTCATAGCAGGGATTGGTTTCTTTGCTGTGCAGGACCAGAGTTGCAGCCAATCCTGGGCTCAAGCTCCACATGGCTGGAGTTGGGGCATTCAGAAACCCATGTTGGTCTGACATAATAAAAATGAAGCCCTAGTGCTGTAAAGGTGTGTTGGCTACTGGCCCCCAGAGCAGCATGCACTCCAGTGATGGCTCAAGATTTAAGATGGGGCCATGCTAAAGCAGACTGGCTCCCTGGAGGTGGGACAGGAAGTGCACACCTGTGCTATTAATCCCAGAAAATATTGTGTAGTCCCTGGCAATTCTCCAAACTGGGTTCAGGTCAATGAGGACTGTGAGACTCTTCTGTTTTAAGTATTGTAAGTATTTGTAGGGGTATTGGAGGCTTGTGGGGGTCTTCTGTTTACCTTTTGCCTGCAATGGAATGTCCCTCCTAACTTCAAGCGACCCTATCTGGGTGACAGACACAGGTGCAGAAGCTAAGCTCCTCCATGCTGCTCTCTTAGACTTCCAATAACCACAGGTACATTTTCACTCTTCCACTGCAATCCAGCACTATTCCTCTGATACTCTAGTCAAGTCATAGCTGTTTATTTATTGCCTGTTCCTTTCTTGTGAGGGATGATAAATGCTAGACATTTCTAGTCAGCCATGGTGCTGGGTCTCATTTTACTATCTGTTTAGCTCATATATGTCTTTTAATTGAAGAATGTAGTCCATTTATGTTTAAAGTTATTATTGATATGTAAGGATTTACTACTGCAATTTTGCGGTTTTCTGGTTGTTTTATGTATCATTCCTTCCTTTTTCTTCTCCCACTCCATTCCTTTGTAGTTAAGTAATTTTCTTTAGTAGTATATTTTGATCCTGTGCTATTTATTTTTAGTGATTTTATTATGGATTCTTGCTTTGTGGTTATCATGAGGCTTGCCATTTATTTATCTCTCTTTCGTGTCTAAAGAATATCTTTGCTAGGTATGGTATTCTTGGTTGCCAGTATTTTTATTTCAGCATTTTGGACAAAGAAGCCCACTCATTCCTGGACTGCAGGATTTCTGCTGAGAAATCTGCTGAAAGCTGTATTGGGGTTCCACTGAATGTAATGTATTTTTTTCTCTTGCTGATTTATTTCATGTTTTTCATTTTTGCTGATTTGATTATAATTTGCCCTGAGGATTTTTATCTTTGAGCTGTATTTGGTTGGTGGCCCCCCACCTTCCTGTACTTACATGGTGGTATATCTCTCCAGAATTAGAAATTTTTAGCTATTTTTTTCTTAAATATGGTTTCTAGGCCTTTTTCTTGCCTATCTCCTTTCAGAATTCCTATCATGTGGAGTTAGTTAGCTTGAGGGTGTTGCACAATTATCATAGGACTTCTTAATTTTTATTAATTCATTTTTTTCCTTTCTGCTCCTCTGATTTGCTAATTTCATATGTTCTGTCTTCAAGAATGTTAATTCATACCTGTTTGTTCAATTACGTAGTTGAAGCTTTCTAACGAGTTTTTCAATTCAGTTATTTTATTTTTTGTGTCTAAGATTTCTGTATTTTAACTGTTTGTATTTCATTGTCCAATTTATCAAATTGTTCCTTGGATGTTTTAGATTTTCAATTTACATTTTCTTGTGATTTTCAACTTTTTAAAGATTATTCTGAATTCTGTAACCTCTTGTAGATCTATTTTTCTGGTTCCATTGCTCGACATTCTTTGTCTCTTTTTCTGTCATATTTTCCTGAATTTTTACAATCTTTTTATCTTTATATTGATACCTGCGTATCTGAGGAGACATCTACCTTTTCCAGTTTTTGCAGGTGTTTTATGATGGTATTAGATTTTTACTACTTATGATTGGAATATAAATGCTGACCTGTTTCTTGTCATCCTGGGAAGAACTTTTGGTGGTCATTAGAACCAAAGTACTGCACCGGAGCTAACTGATTGCACTGCCATTGTTTCCTGGTCTGGGGAAGACTTGTAGTTAACATTGAATCCTAAATTCTGCTTTGGACCTTAATTGCTTCCCTGTAATTGTTTTTTGGTTTGGAGGAGACTTATAATGAGCATCCGAAATTAGCTTCTGAACTATATTGCTGCTATGTCATTGTTTTCTAGTCTGAGGAAGACTTAAGCAGAAACCAGAAGTTAATACCAACTTCTTAGTTGTTTTTGCATCAGGAGAGGTATCAACATAAGCTCCTGGGCTTTGTGCAAAATCTGGTTAGGAATTCAGTCCTTCTCACAACTTGTGCCCCTTGCACAATTATGGCCCTGAGGAGTCTCTTTTGAGTGATATCACCACTGATTAGAGTACATATTAGACATCAAGATTTGTGCACCAGTCAATGTTTGGTGTTTAACCCCAGGTGGTTCAGCCCTCCGGGCACTCCCAGTGGTTCCTGTGATACAGTACCAGAGTGGACTTTCTGTGAATTTTTGCATACCAATGGAAATATTAAACATGAACTTCTAATTCCCTCCTCTCACCTTGGAAGCATTAGGCCTAGAGAAATTTTCTACATGTGACATTATGCTAGCTTGAAGGGGAAGGGACAGTCTGAAACTATCATTTTTCTTACCAGTCATGACTTCTCTCAATTCTGTGGGCCTGGAGCTTCTGCCGTCTCTTCCCTGAGTTCTGGTAAACTCAGCATAGTTTTCTTGTCCTTGAATATTTTTGTGGAAAGAGTCTTGGTGAAGGATCCTCTATTCTACCATCTTGCTGATGTCAATTGGTCATTTTAAGACCAGTAAATAGTTCTAAGGTATATAATACATTCACAAGTACACAGAATTTACAAAGACTCATTATTACAATGGATATCAAATGTACATTCCTACTTTATGAGAAAACATTAAATCTCATATTCTTGATTCATGGTTTAAATAGTGATTTAAATTGAGTAACACTTTTAAAGTGTAAGTTTTTATGTGATAAGACTGTGCATAATGAAATGACAATAATAATCCCTTTATATGCCCATGTTCAAGATATTCTCCAAGGCAGAACAAGCCTTTTTCCATCCCACTAATCTATACAAATGTAAACCCTGTTGAGATAACTCTAAATTATGAGAGCAAGAAGCGCAGTGTTTTCTGTAAAGAAAATAGGAAAACTATATCTTTAGTCTTAAAATGTAATACTATTTTAAGGGATTCTTCAATTAAAAACATTCTTTTTATAAAAATAATTACTTGAATCTATAGAAAATTGTGCTATAATAATGTTTGAACAATTACTCTTTGAAAAATTAATCACAACATTACATCATACCAAAAATTATTTTAAATGAACATAATTTTATATTATAGGTTAGTATAACATAAATGTTCAAGCTATTGATAGATAAAAATTTATTTATTTATTTGGTGAATAGAAATTAGAAGATTGACAATAAGATATTTTAAAATATATTGATATTTTAAAAATAAGTAATCAAACCTTATTTCAAATCAAAATTAGTATAATGCAACCTCAATTTAACTATATTTAGTGATTGTCCTAAAAATAATTATCAAATTAGAAAAAAATTGTTTTTATATATATTTGTGTGTGTGTTTGTGTCTGTGTATCAGTAATATTGTATTTCTACTTATAGCAAGATTGTAATATCTTTTATTTTTAATATCACTCATAAAATATTCTTAATATATTTTTACATTGTAATTATAAATAATTGCTATTTGTGACATTTAAATTTTACTTATGACATTATCTTCAATTTAACTTATTTCTAAATATTTGGAGTAGAAATACTTTGTTATTTTATCTTCTATTAGAAGAATAGCAACTGCTTCTAAAAAGCAACTGTCACTTTCCCTGTATTTCCTATGGCAACAAGTCTCATTATTATCTGTACGATTTATTTTCAGCACTATGCATAACTATCTCTAAAACAAGCATCTAGATACTCTTAAAATTATTATTTATTTATTTATTATTATTATTTTTTTGAGACAGAGTCTCGCTCTGTCGCCCAGGCTGGAGTGCAGGTGGCGTGATCTCCCTTCACTGCAAGCTCCGCCTCCCGCATTCACCCCATTCTCCTGCCTCAACCTCCCGAGTAGCTGGGACTACAGGCGCCGCCACCACACCCAGCTAATTTTTGTATTTTTACTGGAGACGGAGTTTCATCATGTTGGGCAGGCTGGTCTCAAACTACTGGCCTCAAGTGATCTGCCCGCCTCGGCCTCCCAAAGTGCTGGGATTACAGGCGTGAGTCATTGCAAAGAACAGTTTAAAACAAATGAAAGTTAGCAGACATAAGACACTTATAAATACAAGTTTAAAAGACATAATTAGAGTTTCAGGTAATAAATTTATTTATCACATAAACTATCAAGAATATTAAAACTATTAGCAAATTTGAGGAAGAAATCTTATGTATATATTATGTTTAATTACAGATTAAATCAATATGTCATTTTTTTAGCAGTATGCATAATTAGCCCTAAAACAAGCATCTAGATACTCTTAAAATTATTATTATTATTATTATTATTATTATTTGAGACGGAGCCTTGCTCTGTCGCCCAGGCTGGAGTGCAGTGGCGCAATCTCCGCTCACTGCAAGCTCCCCTCCGGAGTTCCTCCATTTCCTGCCTCAGCCTCCCAAGTAGCTGGGACTGCAGGCGCCCACCACCAAGCCCGGCTATTTTTTTTTTTTTTTTTTTTTTTTTTTTAGTAGAGACGGGGTTTCACCATGTGAAACCACCGAGCCAGGATGGTCTCGATCTCCTGACCTCGTGATCCGCCCGCTTCAGCCTCCCAAAGTGCGGGGATTACAGGTGTGAGCCACCGTGCATGGCCAAAATTATTTTTAAATTCAAAGTTTTAAAGAATGGTAGCTATAAATCTAAGAGCATAAAACTCTTAAAACTGTTCCACTTACTTTCCCTTCTCTCAATAATATTTAGCACTCATGACACCAAGAAACTTACAGCAGAATTGGCTTACTGGAATGAAGCAACCAAATAGTTAATATGCTTGCTTCTAACTCTTCTCTTATGTCGTGGTAGCTGAGAGGGGCATTCCTATGATAGTTGGAACACCACAGTCCCTTTAATACTCTAAGCAGTAAATCTTCCAAATTGCATTTGCCTTTTGACTGTAACCACCTGACCCTTTTCTGGGCCACCAGTGCTGTCCATCTTGTTTTTGTTGTAATCCTCATATAACCACACACTGCTTCCTACTAGTGCTGGCACTAAAGTGATATGAATTTGCGCCTGTATTTCCAGTCTTTGAACTGGATGACAGTCATGTGTTTATAAAGTCCTTACAAACATCAAAGGTATAACAAATTGTTATCTCATTCTGGAGAGTCAACGATATATCTTTATTTTGGTGATAGGATAATTTTAAATCTTCAACATGAAATCGAGGAGATAAAATTTTTCTTTACTAATTGTGACTGCTTCTTAAAAATTATTTTTTTCTTATATGATTATATAAAAATTTCCCGCTTTATGATGCCTTACAAATACCCATCCCAAGCTGCAAAAATTGATGAATAAGAAATAACTATAACATTTAAACAGGAAAACTAAGTGCTCACTCTTTACTGTTAGATATGTTTGTAATAAGGCTGAAAATATGGAGATAATAGTACTGGCTTGGTTAGGAAAAAGGGAGAGAGAGAGATTAACTTTCAAAAATGACCTTAATCAGCAAAGGGAAAATGCAAAGACATTCCTTGCAGAGAAGTAATATGCAGAAAATGGTTAGCTGCATATGCATGGCATGATTACAAACTTTTAATATTGGGTTGTCCAGGGCTTATTCCTTAGTCCTATTTTCTATGTATACTCAATCTCTTTGTGATATATCTGGTCTCATGTCAGTAAATACATTTATGTGCCCATGATCTTTATACCTTTATAATCAACTCTTGAGTTAATTATTCAGTGGTCTTTTCTGAACATACACTTTAAGGTCTAAGCAGCAACTCAAACATAACATGCCAGATATGCTGTATTCACATTGTTTCTTACCTTAGTTGATGGCAATTCCATCAATCTATTTGTTAAACTGAAAAATTTCAAATTCTTGTTGGATCTTTTTCTTTCCTCCAAACTCTACAACAAATATGTCACAAAATCAGCCCCATCATATTCCTGTGTTTTTTTTCTGTACCTCTTCAGTATCCTACCACACCTTCAACTTTCTGGAGCAATTCCCCGTCATTCAGGAAATCCCACTCAAGAGCGTTTTGCATTTTTTCTTGCAGAATAATAAAATTAAAACTAGCCTTGGACAATTAAAATTTAAATCTTGTTCTCAGGCTGAAATTCATGCCAACACCAAAGATTTCGCCTAAAATTAGAAGGATAGATTTAAATTCACAATTGAGTTCAGAAATCTATTGGATATGTGTTACTTAGGATAGCTTCACCTTTATCATTTAATTCATCTTCTACTGAGTCATTTGATGGGGAGAAATGAATAAATAGTAAAGACTAGCAAGATATAATCAGTCCTTCACAATATTCAAGAATTATTAGATATGGAAATAATACTTGATAAACAGCTTAAAAAGGCTTTTATAAAATTCTCTCCAATATCATATTAAAAAAATATAGTCTAGCTACTAAGAAAAACAGTGTACCAAGTATTAACATTAGAAATAGACTTCTAAGCTTAAGGAAGTTTTGTCAATTGTTTAAGATGCAATATATCACAACAGTTAGAATGGCTATTATTAAAAAGTCAAAACATAACAGATGCTGATGAGGTTGTGGAGAGAAAGGAATGCTTATACACCATAGGTGGGAGTGTACATTATTTCAACCGTTGTGGAAGACAGTGTGGAAATTCCTCAAAGACCGAAAGACAAAAATAGTATTAAACCCAACAATCGCATTACTGTGTATATATCCAAAGGAACTGATATAGTTGGTCTGTGTCCCTACCCAAATCTCATCTTGAATTACAGCCCCCACAATTTCCATGTGTTGTGACAGGGACCCAGTAGGAGATATTTGAATTATACAGGCAGATCTTTCCTGTGCTATTTTTCATGATAGTGAATACGTCTCATAAGATCTGATGATTTTATAAGAGCGAGTTCCCCTGCACAAATTCTCTTTTCTTGTCTGCTTCCATGTGCGACATGCCTTTAATCTTCTGCCATGACTGTGAGGCCTCTCCAGCCACATGGAACTGTGAGTCCATTAAATCTTTTTCTTTTGTAAATTGCCCAGTCTCAGATATGTCTTTATCAGCAAAATGAAAACAGAATAGTACTGTAAATTGGTACCAGTAGACTGGGGCGCTTCTAAAAAGATACCCCAAAATATGGAAACAACTTTGGAACTGGGTAACAGGCAGAGTTTGAAACAGTTTGGAGAGCTCAGAATAAGACAGTAAAGTGTGGGAAAGTTTGGAAATTCTTGGAAACTTTTTGAATGGCTTTAAACAAAATATTGATAATTATATGATGATTAAATCCAGACTGAGGGTCTCAGATAGAGACGAGGAATTTCTTGGGAACTGCAGCAAAGGTGACTCTTGTTATGTTTTAGCAAAGAGACTGGTGGCATTTTGCCCCTGCCCTAGAGATCTGTGGAACTTTCAACTTGAGAGAGATGATTTAGGATATCTGGTGGAAGAAATTTCTAAGCAGCGAGCAATCAAGAGGTAACTTGGGTGCGGTTAAAGGCACTCAGTTTTAAAAGAGAAACAGAACACAAAAGTTCAGACGATTTGCAGCCTACCCAAGTGATAAAAAAGAAAATCCCATTTTCTGAGGAGAAATTCAAGTTGGCTGCATAAATTTGCATAAGTAATGAGAAGCTGAATGGGGAAACTTTCTCCAGGGCATATCAGAGATCTTTACAGCAGCCCTTCCTATCACATGCCTGAAGGCCTAGGAGGAAAAATGGTTTCAAGGGCTGGGCCCAGGGTCCTGTGCTGTGTGCAGCCTAGAGATTTGGTGCCCTGCGATACAGCTGCTCCAGCCGTGACTGAACAGGTACAGTCATGCCAAGGTACAGCTCGAGTTATGACTTCAGAGGGTGCAAGCCCCAAGCCTTGGCAACTTGCATGTGTTGTTTAACCTGCAGGTGCATGGAAGTCAAGAATTGAGATTTGGGAACTTTCTCCTAGATTTCAGAGGATGTATGGAAATTCCTGGATGGACAGGCAAAAGTTTGCCATGTGTGGGGCCCTTAGGGAGAACTTCTGCTTAAACAGTGTAGAAGTGAAATGTGGGGTTGAAGGCCCCACAGAGAGTCTCTACTGGGGCACTGCCTAGTGGAGCTGTGAGAAAAGGGCCACTCTTCTCCAGACCCCAGAATGGTAGATCCAGCTTGCATTGTGTGCCTGGAAAAGCCATAGACACTCAGTGCTAGCCCATGAAAGCAGCTGGTTGTGGCCCTTTGCGTGACCAGGATGTGAGACATGGAGTCATAGGAGATCATTTTGGAGCTTTAAGATTTGAGTGCCCTGATGGATTTCAAACATTTATGGGGCCTGTAGCCCCTTTATTTTGGCCAATTTCTCCCATTTGGAACACCTGTATTTTCCCAATGCCTGTACCCCTAATGTATCTAGGAAGTAACTAACTTGCTTTTGATTTTACAGGCTTATAGGTGGAAGGGATTTGCCTTGTCTTAGATGAGATATTGGATTGTGGACTTCTGAGTTAATGCTGAAATGTGTTAAGTCTTTGGATGACCATTAGGAAGGCATGGTTGGTTTTGAAATGTGAGGACATGAGATTTGGGAGAGGCTGGGGCAAATTTTATGGTTTGACTCTGTTCCCACTCAAACCTCATCTTGAATTGTAACTCCCACAATTCCCATGTGTTGTGGGAGGGACCCGGTTGGAGGTAATTTAATTATGGGGGTGGATATTTCTTGTACTGTTCTCATGATAATGAATAAGTCTCACGAGATCTGATGGTTTCATAAGGAGGAATTTTTTTGCACAAGTTCTCTTCTCTTGTCTGCTGCCATGTGAGACATTCCTTTTACCTTCTGCCATGATTGTGTGACCTCCCCAGCCATGTGGAACTATGAGTGCGTTAAATCTCTTTCTTTTGTAAATTGCCTAGTCTCAGGTATGTCTTTATCAGTGGAGAGAAAACAGAATACTACAGGAATATAAACCATTCTATTAAAAAGACACATGCATGTGCATATTCATTGCCACACTATTCACAATAGCAAAGACATAGAGTCAACCTAAATGGCCACTAATGTTAGACTAGATAAAGAAAATGTGGTACATATACACTGTGGAATACTATGGAGCCATAAAAATCTAGATCATGTCCTTTGCAGGAACATGGATAGAGCTGAAAGTCATTAACCCTAGCAAACTAATGTAGGAACAGAAAACCAAATACTGCATAATTTCACTTATAAGTTTAAGCTAAATGATGAGAACACCTGGACACAGAGGGAAACAACAAACACTGGAACTTTGAAAAGTGGTGAGTGGGAGGAGGGAGTGGATCAGGAAAAATAACAAATTGGTACTAGGCTTAGTACCTGGGTGATAAAATAGTCTTCACAACAAAACCCATGACACAAATTTGTCTATGTGTTAGGTTGGCACAGAAGTAATAGGAGTTAAAAATAATGGCAAAAACTGCAGTTACTTTTGCAACAACCTAATAACAAACCTGCACATGTATCTGTGAACTTAAAATAAAAGTTTAAAAAAATGTACTGTAGGCCGGGCGCAGAGGCTCACGCTTGTAATCCCAGCACTTTGGGAGGCCGAGGCCAGTGGAACACAAGGTCAGGAGATCGAGACCATCCTGATTAACACGGTGAAACCCCGTCTCTACTAAAAATACAAAAAATTATCTGGTCTTGGTGGCGGGTGCCTGTGGTCTCAGCTACTCAGGAGGCTGAGGCAGGAGAATCGCATGAACCTGGGAGGCAGAGCTTGCAGTGAGCAGATATTGCGCCACTGCTCTCCAGCCTGGGTGACACAGCGAAATTCCGTCTCAAAAAAAAAAAAAAAAGTACTGTAACTGACCTAGTTAAAAATTTAAATTAGCATGAGAAATCATTGATTTGGAATAACTAAAATAAATACATGAAATTGTAGAATGCATGCTAGAAAATTAGCACTCAAAATTAACTAATGTCATTATCAGTTAAGCAATAACCATTACTGGTAAACCTGTCCTCTAAGACTAATAAAACCAATTACTTCTGTATAAAATTAGCCTCATTCATGTTTCAACAATATGGGTGAGATAATAGGAGCAAAACCCTTAGAAATCTGAATTATCGTCTCAAATTATTGACTAAGTTACTTGATTATCCTACTAAAGTAGAAGTCAGAGGAGGTCTCAGACACATTATAAACACTTTTTAAGAAAATTTTGTGCTGTCCTTGTAATAGATTATTCTCTGGTAAGAAGGTTTACTGTGGAAGAGTATAATTTGTATAATTCCTATGGGCTATGAGCAAAACAATCAATATTGTTTGCCAATGGTTTGAAACCTCAGTATATTCTATTTAGTGCCACCTGAAGCAAAGATTTTACTCTAACAGTGTGTTCTCATTTACTTAATGTTACAATTGATATGGATATCAAGTGTTATACAAATTCACATGGTAGAACCAAATACCCTTGAACATCAATGAGTCAGCCCCATCATATGTTTTTCCCTCAATTTTAAACAAGAAGAGTAGCAAGTAATTAGTTTCCTTGTAGATACACATTGATTTGGTAAGAGGTCTTTAGTTTTTTACTTCTCTGATACTAAGAAACTTCTCCAAGCAGAGTTTAAAGAGAGGGCTATTCAAATCTATCCATCAAAATAAAATTAAAATCATTCTTAGGATCCATTGGCTAGTAGACAGTGGATTCCAATATATTCTGAAACTGAATTACTTCTATATAATTTAACTAGGCTTCATGTATTGAATACACTTAATTATCTTGAAACTGAGTAGGTCTTTAATAAGGTTTCTCCATGAACCTCCTATGATGGGTAATTCTGAAAACATTTTTATTTATAAGTTTATGAAAGAGAAGTATTTTGGCATCATATTATACTACACAAACCACACTGACTGATATTTTTATAAAGTAGTCTATTATAAAACATAAGGATGGGTTCATTGGGTTCAAGGATTCTATTAGAAAGCCACAAGATTTTAGGTCAAATTAAGATGACAAAAACCTGTGCAATGTATCAAACTCTAAAATCCAGGAGATATAATCTGGTAAAAATAAGATGTTCACCTAGTAAAATCGGATAAATTGGCCACAATTTGTGCGGAATGAAAGAAAATATGTCCAGCTTATATTTCCCTAGTAACGCACAATATCTAACAAAATAAGTATTTTGGAAGACAGAATAGATATACAGAAAGATGATTCCAGGGAGTGGTTGAGAGGTTCTAGGAGAAAGGCACAAAATTTGGGTCTAAAGTAAGTGACCCTCCAGAAACCTGCAGACTGACTGTATAAACAGTGATATTGTTTGGCCATGTCCTCACTCAAATGTTACCTCAAATTGAAATCTGAATTGCAATCCCCACCTGTGGAGGGAGGGACCTGGTGGGTGGTGATTGGATCATGGGGGCAGTTTCCCCCATGCTATTCTTATGATAGTGAATGGGTTCCCACAAGCTCTGATAGTTTTATAAGTGGCAGGTTCCACCCACCCCTGACTTACCTGCCTCCATGTAAGACATGCCTATTTTCCCTTCTGCCATGATTGTAAATTTCCTGAGGCCTTCCCAGCCATGTGAAACTGTGAATCAATTAAACCTCTTTTCTTTATAAATTATTTAGTCTCAGGCAGTTCCTGATAGCAGTGTGAAAATAGAGTAATACCAACAGCTATATAATGGGTTATGAAAATTTTCTGGTCATAATCTTCTTAATCTCAGAAAAAAAATTTGTGGAAGAAGGTGTTAGATTTTGTGTCCTTCCTTGAAATGTATCTGCTTATTTGCTAGCATTAGAAGTAGTCACTTTACTACAAACATCATCCATGAGTTCATGAAGATGTGTTGCTGTAAAAAAGGTGCTGCTAATGCTATTCTAAATCTTCTGGGAAAGTGGACAAAAATTAAGGTTCTATTATAATAGGCTAAATTTTAGAATACCTTCTACTACCTTCACCAAATATTTTCCCTTATCTCTCATGACTTTTCATTCTTCCACACGTGGAGTTTGCAGACTTTCCTTTCATTGAAGTGATGGTGGCTGTTCCATTCATCTGGAAATAATAAACCAATCATAGAATCTGTTATAAACAAATATGGCTTATTACTGCAAGAGACTGAAACATATACTTAGTCTCATTATTAATGTGTACATTTGGATTTTCTATAACATCTTCCCAAGTCACTACTTAATGATCTAAACTCTGGACAACCAGTCTTCTGGCTTTCTGGAAGAAGAAAGGAAATGGGTTCTCGAATCATGATAGAAAAGTTCTATTGTGCCTATTGACTATGGTTAAACTATGTGGCATATCATTGAGTTTAAATATTAGCTTCTCAAAGAAGAATATTATACTTATAGATCTAAATATATCTCGGAATTATTAACATGATGAAAATTATCATGGAAAACATAGATATTTCAGTTGTCTCCTTATATGTGGTTCTTAATGTGTCATATTGGGTTGGGTTCCCTTCTCTTGACATAATCCAGGCATGCTGGGCTCCTTGTTTAGCAGTGAATGACAAAACTCTGGAGGTAATGCTCTTCTTACGGTGCTCTAAGGTATGCTGTCTAGAGTTTTAAATCTTGCTGTGCAACTGGTCTTTAACTAAATGCCCTAAACTTGTTGAAATGCAAATAATTAGCAATGTGATCTATGACAAGTAAAACAATTAATCAGATAAAATAATGGTTGATTATGTGCCCCCCTCTAATAAAAAGTAACCAAAAGGGGAATCTGAAAATTTAGAACTGAACTCAATAAAATAGCTTCTAGACATTTAAAATGTTTTTTTTCATATTATACAGTCCCTACAAATTAATTCTAATCAGATAATTTTATTTTTAAACATATTTTCATGTTATTTATTTGTAGTTTTTAGTGTCCCATTAATATTGTTTTGCTTATAATTTATAAGCTAAACAGCCGAATGTATAACATAATTAATGACACATCTGTGTTTAAATTTTTTGATTATATTTCTAAAGGTTTATTGCTGAGTAGGCTCTTTTATTAAAAGATATGAATATTGGTTTTCTGACTTTTTCTCCGAATTCCAGTTTTCCATAAATAAACTTAAAATATAAAAAATTATCTCATTTTGGTTTCTCATCTGTGTTTTAAAATTAAATGTAATTAACATAGGTAGTACAAAAACAAAACCAAAAACGGTATTTCCTTTCAGTTTGAAACATTTAATCTGAAGTAAGAAATTCTAAATTTATTTTCCCCTCTGTCCTTTTCCCTGGGTTGGTGTTATACATTCAGATACATGTGTCTGGTCTTTGGGCAATATCTTTCCAAACTTACACTACCTGAGATAAAAAAGAAAAAAAAAAAACCAAACAATTAAATTGTATGTAATTCTCATCTCTCTTTACCTTACTATACAATTAACACTGAAATATGTTCATCCTCATCTTATCATCCATTTTAATTTTCATTCTGCATCTCTTGGGGCCTACTCTTGCACAATCACAGTGCAATTCAAATATGCCAGCTACTTTGGCAGTTATTTCTGTATGTTACCCTTGGTAACATCCGAAAATATGGTCACTCACTCTTCTTCTCAGAGGATTACCAGAAACTCGATAGTGCTTCTTGAAAGTCATACATTGCCACTCTGACACACTAGTCTGCCACACAGCCATGTCTGCTCTGTTGATTTCATGCCATCGTAATATAGGGAAAGCCTGAGAGGCTGCCACTGCCCAGAATTCCAGAAAGGAAACAGGATATAGGTCTTTTCTTTCCTTAATTCTCCAAATTTCCTGGAGGGCTCGTTATCTAGGAAGCGGATTTAATCTCGGGGTTGGGGCAGAAACTGCATGCCTGTTGACAGTGACTTGAGCATCTGTTCCCCTTTTTCTTCCAACTTTTTCAGGTTGCAAAGGTTAGAGGCTCTTTATACAGCTATGTGTATATGTTTGTGGGTTTTGTTTGCTCATCATTCTGTGTGCAAATGCTTATGTGTGTGTATAGTGGGGGTGGTAATAGAGAATGGGAAGTTAAACTGGTTTTTCCACATTCTGCTTCCACTTGTATTTATAGCTTATATTATTCCTGGATGACAGCCAGGTTTGTTCATTTATTTACTTTAAAATTAGAAAAGCAAGAATTAACATTTAATTTTCTGTTTTCATCTGGCAGTTAGACCCTGACGTATTTCAATGAATGGCACATATTCATATATCTCTTCACTCAGTCTAGAGAATAAACTTAGCCAATGTTTTGAAGAAACTATAATCCCCGTAATACACACCTAGAATATTGTTATTGTCTACACCTATATCTACAGAGCAGTGTGAATGCCTTAATCGTGCTGTGCTTTCTGAGATGCAAAGCATGACCTGTGCGTAACTTTTTGCCTATCCTCCTTTGTATCTGTGTGTTTTAGCACCCTAATATATGAATGGCAATTAGTCTATATGTATGTATTTGAGTATTATGTGTAGAACTATTTTGTGGTTGCCTTAAGACATGCACATACATATGCACATGCGTGGATTAGAGCAATGATACTCAAATCATTTATAGAAATGATATCCTATGACATGTTAACATCATTGTATGAATGTAGTATTATTGAACAAATTTATTTACAAAAAGACAAAAGTTATTATAATTAAATAACTCATCTTTCAGCTTCTATAAATATATCTACAGATTTTTCACTGTTTTAGTTTTTTAATGGGCAAATAGAAGTTGTATATGTTTATGTGCATAATATTTTGATATCCATCTACATTGAGAAATGGTTTAAATCAAGCTAACACATTGATCACCTCATGTAGTTATTTTTTGTGGTGAGGACATTTAAAATTTTCAAGTGTGTATTAACTATAGTCACCACTCAGTAAAATAGGTCTCCAGAGCTTAGTCCTCCTGGGTAACAAACTTTGTCTTTTGACTGTCATCTCTACAGCCCCCTCTTCTCCAACCCCTGGTAACCACCATTCTAGTTTCTACTTCTGTGAATTAAACTGTTTTAGATTCCACATAGGAGCGAAATCAAGGAATACTTGTCTTTTTGTGCGAGGGTTATTTCATTTAACACAGTGTCCTTCAGGTTCATCCATGTTGTCACAAGTGACAACATTTCCTTCCTTTTAAAAGCCAAATATAAGGAACATTTTGAAATGTTGTATATAAATGACACATTTCAAAAATCCATTCATCAGTTGATGAACATTTAGATTGATTCCATATCCTGGTTATTGTGAATAATGGTGCAATGAATATTTGAATGTGAGAATGCAGATCTCTTTTTGACATAATTTTTCTTTAGAGACAGGATCTCACTCTGTTACCCAGTTTGGGGTGCAGTAGTATGAACATAGCTCCCTGTAGCCTCAAATTCCTGGTCTCAGGGGATGCTTGAGCCTCAACCTTCCCAGCAGCTAACACTACAGGTTCATACCACCTGCTTGACTATTTTTGAATTTTTATTTTTCTAGAGACAGAATCTTGCTATGCTTCCCAGGCTGGTCTCAAACTCCTGGCGTCAAGCAATTCTTTCACCTCAGCCGCCCAAAGTTCTGGACTTATGGTTTTCAGCCACCATACTCAGCTAACATATCGATTTCATTTCCTTTAGATATATACCCAGAAGTGTGATTGCTGGGTTAATATGGTAGTTCTAATTTTAATATTGTGAGGAACTTCCATACTGCTTTTCATAAGGGCTGAAATAATTTGCATTCTCACGAACAGTGTAAATAGGTTTTCTCTTCTCCACGTGCTTGTAAACACTTATCTTTTGTCTTTTTGATAGTAGCCATTCTAACAAGTGTGAGGTGATACCTCATTGTGGTTTCAATTTGTATTTCCTTGATAATTAGTGATATTGAGCATTTTTAAATATACTTGTTGACAACTGGTATGTCTTATCTTGAAAAAATGTCTATTTGAGTCATTTATCCATTTTTTAAAAAATCAGGTTGTTTTCTTGCTATTAAATTGTTTGGGTTCCTTATACATTTTGGATATTAACTCCTTATAAGTAGTATCATTTGAGACTATTTTCTCCCATCCTGTAAGCTGCCTCTTAACTCTGTTGACTGTTTCCTTTGCTGTACAGAGATACTACACTCTTTATTCAGTCACTTCAGCATTGAGTAACTGCTTGAATTTTTACTAACCTGATTACACACTCAATATGTGCACATGAGGCAATGTTCTCGTTTCTATTACTAAAAATGCACTATTTGTTTGGACCCAAATTGAGGTGACTGTGCATGACTAGATTCATACCTGAAATAATATTAAAGTTTCTCTACAAATGCGTTTTTTGTCTCCCTCAGTTTAAACTCTAGTTTGTCAAAATCCGTAGGTCAGCTGGAAAAGGTTTTGAAACAGCAGTGAACTTCAGCATACCAATTGAGCACATTTACAATATGTGAAAACTTATTAATTTTCTACTTCGCCTACAGCAGTAAGATATCACAGTCTTATAAGTAAAAAAATGAGTAAACTGACCTAGATAATTGTCAGAGATTTTTTATTTTGATTTTTCTTTCTTGTCTGTGAAGAACATTATCGAAAAAATTGTCTACTATCACTTGTCACATTTACTATACCAATAAAAGCATAGGTATAATCTGATAATACGACAGTTCTGTGAATTAAATAAGTAGCTTTAAAAATAGTGCTATAAAAATGTATTACTTATTAATTTTATGTTTTTTTCCTCATTTGCAGAGAGGACTAGTAGAAGATTCTCTGTAAAACATTAGTTGGTTGTCAAATCTTTCAACAAACAAATAGGTCACCTGATTTTAGAATGCTTTAGTAGAAAGACAGGAAGAAGTATAAGCTTAAAACTCTGTAGGCGTGAGGAATAATATAAAGGACAGTGTAAATGGACTAACAGTATTTTAGTATTAGGTTGGTGCAACAGCGATTGCATTTTTTTGCCCTTGAAAGTAACGGCAAAAGCTGCGATGACTTTTGCACAAACCTAATAAATCTTGATTGGATTATATGAAAATCTTTGAGTGAGTTTTACCAATTACCCTGCACTGCATTACACAGAACAATTATACTAATATGCCACTCTTCATTCTAAAGCCTTACTTAAATTACAAAGCAGTGCCTCTTTGGCATGTAAGTGATTCATGAAAGTTTAATGTATGTACGGTAGCAATAAGAAAGACACGACTGTAGAAATCCTATAAAGGCTATTAAAAAGGGAGGAGAAGCAAAACAAATGGGCTTTCAGGATTTATAATCCGTGTCATACTCATGTATCTTTTTGTTATGTTCAGCAAGTCAATCTAGATTTAACATACACATTGATAAAAATTAGATTTATAAAGAATTTAAAATGCTATTTAGATCTGTGGGTGCTGTTATATCTTATTCCTTTTTGTTTTAACTAATGAGGATAGAGCCCTCATTAGAATGGATTAGTGAGCTTGAATTCACGGTCTGTTCATGTAACAGGTAATTCAGCCTTGGTTCTTTAACAGACAGAGCTATACTAGGGTACTGCTGCTTACATTTATGAGCAAAGGTTCGTGAACAGTGGTATTTCTCTTGTTCTTTTCAAACAGCTCCCTAGTGAACCAATGGTGACACATTACAATCTGAATGGATACTATTTGAGTTTGGAGAATAGTTACCAAGCTAATGTTAACAGCACATCTCAGCAACACAGGTAATATTTTGGGGTGTTTTAAGTTGCAAATTTTTACAAATCGAATATAAAACTGAAAACTAAGCACGGAAATGGTACCAAAAAAGTACCAACAAAAATAATAACAAACACTTTCATAGAGTTTAGTGTACATCACTGTTCTAAGTACTTTATGTCAAATTTCTTTCTTGTAATACATTTTGGCTCAAGTTATTTTATTATCCAATATTACAAAGACACCCTGGTAGAAAGTGGCACTGTCAGGACTTGAACTTAAACAGGTTGGTGCCAAAGATTGTGCTCTGAATTAAAACATTAAATTGCTTCTTTTCTGTCATGTTTATAGGATTCTATTCAAAATATCAAAATAGTTAAAATGCCCAACTTTAGTTATGCACATTAAATGCAAATTTCTGTTCTTTTAAAACTATGTGAAAAAAGAAACATACACATATTAATTGTTAGGCCAGCATTTCTTATGTAGCATTTGAAAACCGAAGTAATTTAAAATAATAGCTTTTCTAGCTCATTTATTTTTCATGTTAACTTGTTTTTAACAGTATACTCTTAAAGGATATCATTAGGGATATTTCTTTAGATAATATTTGCCAAACATTGTAATTTATTCCAATACAGGTAAACACAATTTGCCCCATAGGTGCCTTTGTTACTAATGTGTATATTGTGTGTGATCTATAGTTTTAATGGATTCTTTGAAGCAGTAATCTATTTAGTGTATTCGATGTGTACAACTCAAATTCTGAGTGCACTAGATGTTCAAATTTGGCGTGAGTAGTGAAGAATAATCGTTAGCACAAACGTTTCATAGGTAAAAATGTAACTTATTTTGTAAAGTTGCTTGATTACATGATATCTGAAAAGGGAATAGTTGCTTACTTCTAAAGTTTTAAGGCCATGAGGCCATAAGGTTTAGAATGCTTATTTATATTATTAAATCATTATTGCGCCAAAAGTCTAAGTACACATTTTGATGTGTTTTGAATGTGTATCTATTTTAGAATCATTCAATATGGCAGAAGACTAGCATTTTGGTAAATTCGAAAACATTATCCTGTAACAAGAAAAATATAGTGTCCTTCTCAATAATCTCTATCCATAATAGTACACTTCTTTAACTCACTCTTATCATTGGTCTTACATTTATTCATCTCTAATTTCACCTAACCACACATTTAGCTAGAACAGCTTGGTAACCAGCAAGATCATATCCTCTAGGAATTTTGGTCAAAAGAGAACAGAAGACGAATAAGAAGAGTAATCTCTAGAATTTATTTCTAGCCGTAAATCTTCTTCTCTCCTTTTTTGAATCAGCTTGATACTGCTTCAATTACAACCACCACCACCACAAGAGTAACAATAAAAACTAGACTCTTCGTGTATCTACAATTTTCTCTTTCTTCTTTGTCTTTATAAAAAGCTGTTCTCTGTTGTAACAACCTTTGCTTACCAAACCATGAGACTGTAAACAAAGCTCTTAACAGACTGCACTTATTTCCGTAAAATAATGGCCAAGAGGAATTGAAAACCAAAAGTTACTGGGTGTTAATTCATGAAAGAGAAGATACCGAGCTTCATAAAATGCCAACCCCGCATATAATTTATGTTAAACATAAATACTTGGATTTTAGGTTAATATTTTTTGGTGGGACAAGACGTCATATTAGGAGCTCAGGATCTGGGAAGCCCCAGAAGGATAAATAATTAGTTATGGTGTCTTTGTTTTAAGAACTGGAATTTGTCAAGAAGAATTTTCCTACTATATCATCAAACTTACTATGTGTTGATATTGGCACTCTTGTTAACAAAAAGTTCTGTAGTATCTTGTTAGAAGTTATAAAGAATTTGAAAGTTGCAAAGTGAAAAATACTAGTTTTCAATTTTGACCTGTATTTGAAATATTTATTTGTAATTCCTAATGGAATTTTTTGAAAAACCCTGATACACTTGTCTGCATTCATTGAATGAGAAAATTAACAAAGCACTAAGAGATAATTCAAGGAGCAACATGTAAAGTAAGTTCATAAGTAGGCCAACTCTGAGTACATGCTCAGTATTACACACAAGATAAAGGACAATGTTTTGTTTTCACCTAAAGGCATTTTCATGCAGTGACTTTGAATTAATCGTTATGTGCACTGAAAATCCTTTCACTATATACATGCAGCTAATTCTTGGAGAATTCCCACAGACATACAAAGTATTTTAGGCTACCACAAAGAGAATAGGTTCAGTTACATGAACTTTTGAAAAGGTTTCAGGCTTTGAGACAGAGGAAATTTATCCAAAACACCCTGCTTCACACATGTGATTCGTTGTGAAGTTATTTTTATTTCAACTTGAAAGCAGTTTATGACAATGCTTTTCTTTAAAATCTAATGACTTTCCTTGGAGACCCCTTATGGTTTTTGGCTGACAGAATAATTTATTAGAGATAAACTCATATCTTTACACAAAGTTGATTCAAACAATAGGATCACTCTGAAATGAAGCCAATGATTGTGTTAAAGGAGACCTGAGATTTAGAAGAGAAAAACATAATGTCTTAATAAAATAATGCAAAATCAATACAGGCACATTTTGCCAAATGCATAGTTTTGTCCAAACATCACTGTACTCAACATGAAAACATAAAGTTGGAACTTGTGTGTGTGTGTGTGTGTGTGTGTGTGTGTGTGAAGTACAAAGGACTCTACAGGTATATGGAAAGACATAAGCTTATGAATTCAGTTTAAAAAACTTTTAGCTATGGTTTAGTAAAGAAAAGACTAAGTAGAAAAATGGTCAAGTTGCATAAAAGATTTTACGTTGAAGAACACAGGCTTCTTTGCTAGATAACAGCATAGTAAAATCAAAGGGAGCAATTTGGAGAAAGATTAAAGTCATTAAAAAATGATGCTTCATACAGTATGTAGAAAAGCTTGTAGAATTAACGACAAATTCATGACAAACATGGAATAAGTAGAACATTTGCATATAGAAAAAACAATTTGATGAAAATCATGAATAAATAGGTCAGTGATCTCTCAACTAAGATAACCTGTGACAAACCTAAATTCTAAGGTTACTACCAGAGAACTAGGGAGGCTGACTTCTCTCTCTGATCCTAATTCATGAAGAACTCTAAACAATAATATTTGCAGCTTCAAAAACTATGTTGGGATTCGACTCAAATTTATGAATCTCTGATCAGGTCAGGTCAGGATATGCTGAGTCGTATTTATCAGTTTATATTATAAAGACTAAAAAGAAATGAGTTTCATGTCCAAACACTTGAAAGCTCAGTACTAGAATGTTAGACTCAGAGACAACTAAGGCCTGAAAAAAAAATTTTTTTAAAAGATTAAACACTACCTTAGAACAGCAGGTGATACATTTACAAACTCTCCACACCATGTGTTTGTTCCTATTGCTGCTGCAACAAATTAAATTATTGCAAACTTAAGGGTCTAAACCAACACAAATGTATTCTCTTACCATTCTGATGGCCAGGAGTATAAAACTGGTATTATTCAACTAAAGTTAAGGTGTTAAAAAGTCTGGTGTCTTCTAGAGGCTCTGATGAGAGAATTTATTTTTTTGCCACTTTTCTGCTTCTGGCGGCCATATGTATTTTTCTGTAGCTTCTTCTTCCACCTTCAGAGTGGTTGCAACAACTTTGAAGAGGTTGGAACTCCAACCTCTACTTCAGTCATTCTATCACCTTGGTCTTTGCCTCGGATTCCTCCAGCACCCCTCTTATAAGGAGGCATGTGATTATATCAGGTCTACCTGAATAATGCATGATATTTGCCTTTCAAAATCCTTAATCACATTTGCAAAGTCCTTTTTGTACCATAAAGGTAACATTCTCTGGTTCGAGGGATTACGATGTAGATATATTTGGGAGCCATTATTTAGCCAACTTTACTTATAGACCTATACAAAATACATACCACAATGCGTAGAACAGGGGTGTGTGTGTGTGTGTGCACAAATTCAAAGGTTCATATTTTAATAACTCTAAATATTATTCAAAATTTATATCCCATTTCTGGGCCACTGCATTGAACCGAACCCTTTGAGGATGATTGACATATATTTTTAAATTTAAAGATTAGAATATGGTATTAATGACGAAACTCAGATAGATACATATACATTTTAGCAGGGCATTGTAGTGATCTAGTATACTGTTACAAAATATGTTTTATATGGTATAACCTTGGGAAAAAAGGAGAAATCAAACTTTTACTTATGCCTTTTTCAATGAATTCTAAGTTTAAGGGGTCATAAATTGCTAGGATAAAGTCAGACATTGTAAGTGAAAATAGGCAGATTTTTCTTTAATCATTGCTAATGAATTCCTAAAACCTCTTAGAAAACAAACTGAAGAGAAATCCATAGGGAAAATACTTCAGATAATTCATCTGGGATATCAATAGAACAGTTGATGAGGTCAAATTTTGGTTCACTATCAGGACACAGAAAGGACACTGCCAATTCTCTAACTGCTATTGTGATCTTTTCAAGTTGATTTAATGGAGTTGAATCATGCTTGAATTAATTATTGCCAGGTTCTTTAGAAAAAAATGCCATTCTCATGATTTAATGGTATAACGTTACAGGGTCCCTGAAAGAAGGAAGAAGTTTGCAAATAAAATTAACATCATCATTTTCTGTGTGTGAATATTTTGATATTCACTATCCATTGACACTATAAAACCAAATAACAAGAACAACAACAAAAACAATTCTTGGAAGACCGAAGTGGCATATAGTAAGAAATCATTTACTTATCTACGGTGGTTAGCTAGGAACTAATCTTGCCTGATTGCTCACGCGTCTGGCTGTCGGTGGATCTGGCAGCTGACGTTAGCTGGGACAATTGGGACAATCTGACTCTGCTCCATGCATTTCTTACCCTTCAGCAGGCTAGCCTGAGCATGACCTCAGGGTGGCAGAGGCACAAGAAAGCAAGCAGGAACATACAAGTGCTCTCCCAAACTTTTTCTGGTGTTGAGACAAACAACGGTCAATATCCAAAGCAAGTGTCAAGTCTAAGTCTGGAGGCACAGTGAGAATGAACAACAAAATTATGGTCCATTAATTCACTCAGTATAGGACATCCTAAATCCAGAAAATGTGCTTGTATACATTTGAACATTTGCTTTAATGAATTCATAAAAATATAATTAAAAAATACTCAAGAAAATGTAGTAGGGTCACAAGTTAAAAGCATCTTTTTATAAAATCTGCACAGAATTCTATATTTTATCATCATTTCATGACACATATGTGGTAAAATAATTTTTTTCCATTTCAATTTAACAAAATATGACCCCCATATTGAATCTAATGACAAATTTTTACATTTAAAAAAGCCTTAAAATGTTCATTCATATCATAAGACATCATGTGGATATTGAGGATATTAACAAACTTGAAAATGACATAAGACTTCTCCCCTGTTTCGAAACAAAGTAAATTTAAAATAATATTACTTATTTAATAAAAATTGAATGAATATTGTTGATTATACCTATTTTGCAAGTGCATAAGTTCGTTGTAGTTGGTTTATTTAAATAAACTAATTTTCAAGGCTTTTAGAATTCATATAATGGAAATTTCAGTTCAGTTTTCTCAGGTATTGCATTTCCTACACATCTGTTATTTCTTTCTGAAAAAGTATAGTAATTTTTAGTATTTCTCAAAACAAGCATAATGAGGATCATGCACAACACTTAGCCCATTACAGGCAGTATTTCATTGTTTAGAAATATGTGTCGATTTCCAGGAAGGGGAACATCACACACGGGGCCTGTCGTGGGTAGGGTGAGGGGGGAGGGACAGCACTAGGAGATATACCTAATGTAAATGACGAGTTAATGGGTGCAGCACACCAACATGGCACATGTATACATATGTAACAAACCTGCACGTTGTGCACATGTACCATAGAACATAAAATATGGAAACAAAAAAGAAGAAAGAAATATGTGCCGATTTCAGCATTCCATCCTTGTTCTTTCATTCACAAAAATATATTGAATATGTGCCTCTTCTGCATTCTGGGAATAAAGCAAAGAACAAAACAAAGTAAAAACTGGTATTATTTCCAAATATATGTTTTTGAATTTGGTTTGGTTAACTACAATTATTTTATTTTTGTTTTAAATTTTAATCATTTTTA
This sequence comes from Papio anubis, assembly GCF_008728515.1. Classification (NCBI taxonomy): domain Eukaryota; kingdom Metazoa; phylum Chordata; class Mammalia; order Primates; family Cercopithecidae; genus Papio; species Papio anubis. The sequence continues at coordinate 7,825,847 of NC_044977.1, forward strand.
TATACCTTTACACACTATTTTAAAAACTGCGAAAAATAAATATTTTAACTTTGTAAGTACACAAGTGAGTTATCTCTCTCACTCAAAAGTTATATAAGTAAGAATCCGTCCGTTAGTGTACTAATCCATTCTTGCACTGCTATAAATACCTAAGACTGGATAATTTACAAACAAAGAGGTTTAATTGGCTCATGGTTCCACAAGCTGTACAGGAAGTGTGGCAGCATCTGTTTCTGGGGAGGCTTCAGGGGTATTTTACTCATGGCAAAAGGCAAAGCAGGAATAGGCATCTACATGACAGGGTCGGGACTAAGAGAGAGACAGAGAAGTGCCACACACTTTACAACAACCAGCTCTCATAAGAACTCTATTATGAGAACAGCGCCAAGGGGATGGTGCTAAACTGAATGGATCCACCCTCAAGTCCCAGTCACATCCCATCAAGCCTCACCTCCAACATTAGTAATCATAATTGAACATGAGATTTGGGTGGGGACATAGATCCAAACCATATCAGTTAGGTGGAAAAAGTAAAACTCTTTTTACTAAAGGCTCAGTTTAAAATTAGTGACTTCAAATTGCTACATATCTTCCTCAGGTAATACTTTTATTATTATTATTATTTTATCTCCTTGAAATGAGAAGCTGGAGCAGACTAGTCTTATAGTGTCATTGCAGCCCAAGATTGCTTCACTCCACCTCTAACTACTCTATTTCTTCATGGAATTATTTGTATAGAGTAATACAGATGTAGAACTGGATAAACATTGCTCATCACCATACTAACTGATCGTCTATCTTTGTCAAAGAGGTGAATTCAAATATGTAAAGTTACTAAAAAGCCACTTGTGTCCGAGAGGCTCTCTGCATCTTTAAGTAGAGTTCACAGGAGTCACAAACTCTATATAAATGACATTTAAGTCATTTGTGGTCCCTTTCAGTTTCTGTGACTATTTTGCTAAGATTTATAATCCCACTATTTGGAAGCCAACCTTCTGGACTATTCAATGCATGGTAAGATAAATTGCTATTTTTCTTTACCAATGAAAGGAGCTGACTTTTAATTTTCTACATCCAGGCTGTGACACTAGCTTTCAAATCTGTTTTCATTTTGTTTTATTCTTACTTTTCTTTTTTTCTAAAAACTATTCTTGGCACAGATACTTGTTTCACAGAAGTCCCATAAGATGTTGCATTTTACTGAATAAGGTTAAACAATACATCACAATCAGGAAATCTGTATTGTAACAGAAACATCCTATTTTTTAATGTCTTTGCAACCAAACCTACTCAATTCCTCAAAAAGAAATAAGGAGTGTAGAGGAAAGGCAAAACTGAGGCTTGAAAATCTAAACTCCATTATATAACTATTTCTTAAATATTCCTAAGATACCTATAAGACTTTATTTAACCATCCAAGCTACAACAAACTCAACTACCTGCAAAATAGGAATAATAAGAAAACTCATATCTACAGAGATCCTGGGAGTTTGAATAAGACTCACCTCTATAATCTTTGTAAAAACGACTTGAGTTCTTTTGGAGGGAAAAAGTATCATTTAAATTCTGGTGCTAATGTGAAGTTCTGAGTTTGAGGAGTTGTAACTGTAGTTTGAAGTTAGTCCTTGAATTATTCTTTATCAACCGTCAAAGCACTGGAACCATTTTTTTAAAGTCATTTCTGTTTTGTACCAGACTAGAGACCTTTCCAATGATGGGGTTGAAATGCAGTAAATATTAATTATATGTATTTGAATATTTTTTAAAGGAAAGAATGCTAGTATAATCAGTCAAGGGCCAGCTCATAGACCACTTCATATACATTGACGGCCACCATAAAAAGGGAAGCTTTTCATAAAAATATCATATGAAAGGATGGCTGGCCAGAAACTCTTTTAACTTGGTTCCGCACATAATCCATTTGATCGTTAGTACAGTAGGATAATAATAAATCAACTGACCAATATATTCAGACATAAATTATACAGATGTTCATGCCAGTCTTTGTAGCAGTTTATTACTAGATAAATCATATCTATGGGAAAAGTAAAATACAAGGCTGACAAGAGGACATGTGTGCTAATAGAAATGAGTATTAATTGTAGCTGTGAAAAGCAAGGGAGTGAGAGCTGTCAGAAAGTAAAAATAAAATCTCACAAGTAATAAACGAATTCATGTCCCTAAGGTATTCACTGTGAAATGTGGGACTAGTCAATCAAATCAATTTTGGCTTGCTAAAAAAAACACTTAAAATAAAATTTCAATTGACTTCAAGGTTTTCTTTTAAGTCCAAAATTTGTTTCTTACATATTAAGCATTTAAACAGCTTATCTTACTCTAATTTAAACACACTGCTTTAAAAAGTTTTTTATTAAGGAATCTAGCATATTTAGAACTGAAAATAATATTTCTGCCAGGGTATGCAAAGGAATACTGTCCTGAACAGTGCATTACAATGTTTCATGCTAAGTGAAAGTCACAAAATGCCCAGCATAGCATCTTCTAGAAATATAGCATTTGTTAGACATAGATTGATAGCAAAAAAGAAATGAATATATATTCTCCCAGGGAATTAGAGCATCTGCAAATACAGCCTGAGAGAAAGATAAACAGTTGCAGAGCCTGACAAATTTTTTCTGACAAGCATATGATGAAATATAAGAAAGTTGGTCTAGGTCAAAAAGCCAATACTTCCTTCAACAAAACCAAACATCACAGAAGAATGGATAGACCACAAGGTCACATATATATGACTAATTTTCTAATTTTCAAAATCAATTAAAAATCTCTTTGTCCTGGAGGTAAGTACTCATGCACACTTGATGTCAGATCCTAAGAACTTCTGTGAGATTTCCTGAATATTGTCCTAATCAATTTTGAACTGCATAGTCTGTCAAGGTTTTTCTTCCTGCAGTTGAATCTATGAATCTGTAAAATTATAAGTTGATGCTGATCTGACCCATTCGAATTTAATATCTAAGCTGAAATGTGTAACTTCTGGACCATGCATGTTGATCATGCTAATTCAATTTACTCACTTGACAAACCTCATGATCTCAGGAACACTGAAGGCTTATCTTTTGATTTATGAGACACTGAAATGCCAAAATTAAGTAACTAAGCATTGCTTGTTGTGAGATTCTGCTAAGCTTTTTACATACTAATCATTCTACAACGTTATCTACAAAATTCACAAATTTCAGATAATTATTATATATGTAGTAACACCCTTACTTGAATAATACTGCCTTTATGAAATTTGAGTGGCTTACAAACTCTTCTCGCGTTTTAGAAATTTTTCACTGATATCGGGCAATATATACATTGTTGTCATTACTTTTAATGGCAAAAACTACAACGACTTTTACACCAACCTAATAAAGTACTATAATTCTGGGTGAAGTAAGACTTTAGATATGTTTGTGATCTGAGGTTGTAATAATCTTATCAGTGACTCTGGATGTACATCACTGGACATGCTTTTATATTCTGTTTATTTAAGACCATAGACTTCACTGTGGTGTTGTCTTCTTTTATCACTTGCTAGGAGCATTTAAATAGATTGATATTCCTTACATTGCCCAAATTCACTTTTTTAGAGAAAACAACTTTTTGGTAAGTGAACAGTTTCTTCTAAGAATTACTCTTCTTCAGTTATAATTATTGCTATTTCCTTTCTTCTATAATAGATATATAAAAACAGGAAATTAATCATGTAAACCCAAGCAAGTACATGTAAGTGACGTATTTCTGAACCATTAGGTACTACCTGTTTTTTGATGTAAGTGAATCATAATATTAAAAGCTGAGTTTTAGTATGTATGTATTACAAAAAAAAATCCTTTTGCGCCAATTACTAAGTTAACAGCATCACTATTTTCTCAGACTATCTCATTTCTGAAATTGCATTTCAACTTACTAGTGTAAAACAGAAAGTGTCTGCAGCAAGTCTCAAGCAATTAGAGGTTTATTTAGCTAATGTTGAGAACACCCCTGGGGGAAAAAAAAAAAAGCACAAATCACAAGGTGTATTAGTCCATTTTCACGCTGCTAATAAAGACATACCCAAGGCTGGGCAGATTCAAAAGGAAATAGGTTTAATGGACTTACAGTTCCTCGTGGCTGGGGAAGCCTCACAATCATGGTGGAAGGCAAGGAGAAGCAAGTCACATCTTAAGTGGATGGCAGCAGGCAAAAAGAGAATTTGTGCAGGAAAACTCTGCCTTATAAAGCCATCAGATCTCATGAGAATTATTCACTATCACGAGAACAGCATGAGAAAGACCTGCCCCTATCATTCAATTACCTCCACCAAGTCCCTCCCATAACATGTGAGAATTCAGATGAGATTTGCGTGGGGACACAGCCAAACCATATCACAGGGGTGTCTGTGACCTATGCTTTTTCCAAAGCAGGTTGTGGGAACTTCAGCATTTAAAGGAGAAAGAGCAAGCAGGAGGGAAGAAAAAGAGAGGGAGGGTAGGCAGTGAAACAAATGGTTACATTCTTGTGAGACCCTGCTTAGCCTCATTAAATCTACCTTTTTTTTTTACACATGAAAAAGCAGAGTAGAAGAAAAGGTCAATTATGCATTGTCTCCTGCTAAGTAAAGTTACATATTACATAAGATAAAGTAAACACGTTAAAAGAGGGAGTAGAAGAAAAAGTCAATTATGCATTGTCTCACACCCAATAAATCTACATTTTACATAAGATGAAATAAGCAGGTGAAATGACAGCTATCTGGGAACAAAAGTAAGAAGTATTGGTGACTCATCTCTCAGACTTAACTTTCCCTTTGGCATAGCAACTGTGGGGCCCTAAGATTGTATTTTTCGTGCACATTAGAAACGTATTTTCCCATACTCATCCCCCAATGTTAATGGATATTAGCATTTGGTAGATTTTATTTCAGTGGATAGCATGGGTCTAACAAATCATTGAATACTAATTTTAACATATTATTAAAACTAATCTTTGGAAAACATTACCAAATAAGTAAACATAGCAATTCAAAAGAGTTTTTAGAAACACCTGTCACTACTTCCAAATTTTCATAGTTTCCAGTGGTGTGAATAGCCTCTCAGTGCAAGCTGATATTGTAATGCTACTTCTCAGCAGTAGCTGTAGAGCAATGATATGAGAAAGACATAGAGTATCCAGAAACTAGTTGAATGCATTAAGCCACTTTGAAATAAAACAGAAAAAGACCAAATAATAGAACTCTTCTATTACAGACTTGAAAATTCCTTCTAAGATCATTTTGATATTTTCCCTTTTTCTTTTACAGATATTTTTAAATTACATTAGAATTTTTATGGAAATGCTGTGTATATAGTAAGAAATCATATATTCAATCATACTTTCTATTCTTGATGTTAAAGGTATTTTCCCAAAATACATTTCTATATTTGAAAGCTGCTGATTTGAATATGCAATTAAAATCAATTTAGGGAAACAGAGTTTACTTCATGAAACACTATCTTTGCCAGTGGAAAAACTAGCAACTTTAACTGGAACTGTTAATTTTATATTTACCATTTGATCATTCACCTTAAAACATGAACGTTACCTTCAGTATTATCATCAGTTCATAAAAACTTCGCTAACTGGTCTAGCCTATTCTTCTATTTACTGCTTCGTTTATCTTTACATCAAAATATATTGTATGTTTATTTAATTTCTGTATCCCTCCAGGAAATTTAAGTTCAAGAAAGCAGGAAATTTGTTTATAAGTACTGTATCTATCATGGGTGCCTGAGAAATAACAATATTTGAATCACTTCCCTTGTCGAAACAGTTCATTCGGGAGTCAATATTTACTTAAAAAATATTACCTAACGGGCCGGAACCGCCATCTTCCAGTAATTCGCCAAAATGACGAACACAAAAGGAAAGAGGAGAGGCACCCGATATATGTTCTCTAGGCCTTTTAGAAAACATGGAGTTGTTCCTTTGGCCACATATATGCGAATCTATAAGAAAGGTGATATCGTAGACATCAAGGGAATGGGTTCTATTCAAAAAGGAATACCCCACAAGTGTTACCATGGCAAAGCTGGAAGAGTCTACAACGTTACCCAGCATGCTGTTGGCATTGTTGTAAGCAAACAAGTTAAGGGCAAGATTCTTGCCAAGAGAATTAATGTGCATATTGAGCACATTAGGCACTCTAAGAGCCGAGATAGCTTCCTGAAACACGTGAAGGAAAATGATCAGATAAAGAAAGAAGCTGAAGAGAAAGGTACCTGGGTTCAACTGAAGTGCCAGCCTGCTCCACCCAGAGAAGCACACTTTGTGAGAACCAATGGGAAGAAGCCTGAGCTGCTGGAACCTATTCCCTATGAATTCATGGCATAATAGGTGTTAAAAAAAATAAAATAATAAAACAAAAGACCTCTGGGCTGAAAAAAAAATTACCTAACAATTACTTCAGATTATAGTATTTTTTACAAAAATAATGTACTCCTCATGAAACAAAGTTTATTTTGTATGCAAAACTGTGATTTACTACTAACTTTGAAGGATTTGCTCTATTTTCAAGCCATCCAAGAAAATGTTGAATTAATAGGCAGGATCCAAAAAGAAGACATGAAAAATGAACAACGTATCTTTCATAATTTGTTGAATAATCAACTGTATTACAACAAAGGGTGTCCTTTATCATTAGTTTCTCAGTGAATATTGTGCCAACAAGGACAGATGGCCAAGCAGCACACACAAACATTTGGCAGGTGACCTACTCTTGGCTTTACCATAAAAATCCAGCAAATCAGACCCGGAAATCATCACCATTCTCCCTGTTGAGTGCAGGTTATGGATATAAGAACAATATGGTCTGACCTGTGTCCTGCTAACTCACTGTTGTGGTTGGCAATAGCACCACCCTTCTCATGTTGTGCTCAGGGGTTGGAGCCTTGGTGACAACCTGACATAGTAGTGGTAGAATTTACTACCTCTCTCCATCTTCTGGTGTAATTGGATATAAAGTGTGGGATGGACGTACCAGCATCAATGTGTCATGTTTGCCAAGGACTAGATGATTTTCTTGGAGCACTATAAGAAACCGTTCCCTTTCCTTGAAGTTGAATCTATAGAGGATGAATTTCGGACAAGTTAGTTTTTACTACTCAGCAAAATATAAAATCGCTAATGTTACTACACAGGAATAAAGATGGAAGTTTGTGAAAGAGCAATGAGGCTTGAAGTAGAGGAGGTCAAAAAGTAGGCTATGGAAAACTTTACAAATATTACACATATGAAAACAACTTTAGAGAATATTTTTTAAATTTGCATAAATCTTAGCAATTTGTATTCAATTACTAATAAAGTGTCATTTTAAAACAATTTTCTGATTTACTAAGAAAAAATACAGTTTGATCAATTATTCTGGATGACAATATAAACTATGCTTTTTTCCTCTACTTGGAAAATAATACGTCTAATAACATTTAATTAAAATAGCAAAAAATCTTTTAAAAATATGTAAACTTATTAAGTAAAATAAATTATTTTTATGGATTTCATGAGGTTCATAGTATTTATAAAACTTTTAAAAATGTATAATTTTTCATGACACATCATTTCATTACAAATAGTCACACTCATATTTAATTTGGGTAACTTAAATTCTTTATTATTTTTTAAAGGAAATATCCCCAAACCTGAAATTACCTCTGTTAGTAAGAACTTTTAAAAATGTTAATTTCAGTTTATCTGTAGCTAAAATTTATTTTATACTATCTGCTTTTAGTAAAACTTTCACTTGTTAACATGTGCACCAAAATTCAAAAAACAAGGCCAGATGGGCCTTTTTATATTGTATTCAATAACTAATTTCTCTGCTCCCCAACAGAGTGCAATATTCTTTAATACACAGTCACCTAGAAATTGAACTTGTACTTTTCTATTTTATCTCAGATAAGAAATAAGGCTGTCACATATATCACATTCAACCTACCTTAGTGTAAAGGATAAAGGTTATATCATCTCAGAAATGAAAATGTCACATATCAGAGTTAGGTTCAATTATCTCTGAAAAGAAATTTCTATAAATGGGCATTTGATAATAGAGAAATTCACATAATGGAATTATAAACAGTTCTGGTTTCTAAATCATCTTTGAAAAGGCATATACTACTGTATACATTTCAGATGAATAACATAAAAAGCAAATGCATGACATTCACTAATACAGAACAAATTTAATCAGATCATTTAAAACTCATAGGCATGTCTTTTCTTCCTCAATATATATTTTTGGTTAAAAGAATAAGTATAAAAATGACTATACAAGAATTAGAATTCCAAATGAATAGCAAATCATCAGGCGCTAAGTTCCAGGAATGTGTACATAATATACAGACATTTCTTTCTATTTTAATATTGAGTTAAACATTTTAATGGATCGGTAATTTACTTCTATCCTGAATCCTGTTTGCTTCCTCAAATGGAGTATTGGAAATTAATGAGGTAGTGTCTGGTGCTTATGGCACTAAATAACTTACTCCCTTTGCCTTATTTGTCTTCACAAATAAGTTACATATCCAGAGTGTCATCTTTCAATTATAACAGTTACTTTGATATTCAAGAATCACTATATATTCAGGGAAGCTTAAAAATTACAAAATAATAATAAAAAAAACTTTGAAGAGCTCTCTGTAGGGTCCCTGAGCATTTCAACAGTTGGTGGGCATAAGTAGAATGAATTAGGATGGAGGGACTTTCCATTTCATGGGTACTGCTGGCACAATGAGGCTTGCTTAGAGTACCTGGAGTCTTGACTGTCCCCTTGCCAAAGATTAGACACAATAATGGCCATGCTGTGAAACCAAACCTGTTTTATTATGTTTGTTTATTCTCTTTGATTTAATTACTTGAGCATTTGTGGAATTTTGAAATTCTTGAGAGAAAGGTCTCCTTTATTACCTATCTCAAACAATTCAATTCCATAAATACTTTATAAAAGACATACTATATTTCCAGACTTACACTGAAGGTTGGAAAACTAGTTGACTGTGCATCTGTAAAAGTCTCATAGGAGTCAAGAAAGAAGGCATGTTAATATTAATGATATTATATTTAATATTAAAATATCAACACACTATTGACAATATTATCATATAAAATATTAATAATGTAGCCAGTCCCTGAGTAAATTATAACAAATTTGGAGTTACTGAAAGAAATCTATCCTAGGTGTCACATAAATTAAAAAGTAAATAAACAAAGGAATTAAGGCAATATATGGACCTTACATCTTCTGGCTTAGAGCTCCCACATAAATTATTTTATTTCTTATTATAAATGAATAGAAATATTAATCTCCATAATAGGAATTTTCAAAACATACTCTTAAACATTTAAATGCAGTTGCATGAAATTTAGCTTAGGTTAAAAATTGCTCATTTCTAGTTCCACTTTTCTAGCATAATGATTGAACAAGTCAGTCGCTTGAGTTGACTTAGGATATATCTATAAATTATATAAAATGTCTTACAAAGACATTTGCAACACGCTGAAGCTTCTATATAATGTGAAAAGCAAATTTCTTAGAAAATACTTCTCAACATTTCTGAAACTCTGATTAAATGTGTTAATCAAAAAATACTAAAAACCAGTGGAGTCTTCTGAATTGGCACACCAGGTATCTAATTTAGAATAATAACTACAGGTCTTTCTTACTTCACAGCTTAATGAACAATAAGATAATTTATTTTAAAGCACATTCATTTCCTGCATTTCAAGTACAGCAGGAATAAAGAAAAACATCTATGTTTGCTACATGTTAACATATTTACTGTCCCCCGCAACCAATCACCATGGCAAATAAACAACTCTATTTTCCCCAGCTGTATTATGTTATGAGATCAGACAGCTTCATATTAAGACAAATAATATTATTTGGATTAATTATTTTTGGATCCCCTAAGCCACCAAATGGAACTAATTCTTTACCAAGGATCAGAAGACATTAATTATTTGGTACAAATGGCTAAGCTAGGGGATTTTGATCCTCAGAGATATCCTTACCCTGGAAAAAAAATCTGTGAAAGCATTCCAGGAGCTTCAGTGAGATTATTTTCTATTAGAAAAATAGGCTTAGACATTGCATACATCAAGAATTGTTAATACAAAGTATCTAAGTAAAATTTTTCTACGATGGTATTATTCAATTTAGCCTACAGAGGAGCAGGCTGTTTGCAACTCATAAACTAGTACTTTTATACCAGTTATTAATTTTAGGTGTTTATTTTACTCAGGAAAATTCTGCATACAACTCATCTCAAATGTACCGTGGAAATAAGTAAGGTCTGGGTGATTCTCTGGGCATCTCAATTGACCACGATATTGTAGAGTTGGAGGAGTTACTATTACGAATAGCACAGAACACATGTCTAATTTTCTTCCGTAAGAGTTTGTTGTTCTAGATATTTATTGTTGTGGAAATTGTCTGTCTTAAAATACAGCATATCCTACAAAACCCTGTTTTGATTTAGTCAGATGATAATTTGAGCTATAACACTTTTAAAATAATTTGTCAAATTCAAAATAACTTACCAATCTTACATTAATAGCATCAGATTCTCCATGGTAAAGGAGGCAAACTTATATATTTAAAATCTCAATGTAGGATTGTGTTGGCTATGCAGGCTCTTTTTTGGTTCCATATGAACTTTAGAGTAGTTTGTTCCAATTCTGTGAAGAAAGTCATTGGTAGCTTGATGGGGATGGCATTGAATCTGGAAATTACCTTGGGCAGTATGGGATTGTCACGATATTGATTCTTCCTATCCATGAGCATGGAATGTTCTTCCATTTGTTTGTGTCCTCTTTTATTTTGTTGAGCAGTGGTTTGTAGTTCTCCTTGAAGAGATCCTTCACATGCTTTGTAAGTTTGATTCCTAGGTATTTTATTATCTTTGCAATTGTGAATGGGAGTTCACTCAAGATTTGGCTATTTGTCTGTTATTAGTGTATAGAAATACTTGTGATTTTTGCACATTGATTTTGTATCCTTATCAGAACCACAATGAGAGATCATCTCATGCCAGTTAGAATGGCGATCATTAAAAAATCAGGGAACAACAGATGCGGGAGAGGATGTGGACAAATAGGAATGCTTTTACACTGTAGGTGGGAGTGCAAATTAGTTCAACCATTGTGGAACACAGTGTGGCAATTCCTCAAGGATCTAGAACTGGAAATACCATTTGATCTAGCAATCCCATTACTGGGTATATACCCAAAGGATTATAAATCATTCTGCTATAAAGACATATGCACACATATGTTTATTGCAGCACTATTCACAGTAACAGAGTCTTGGAAACAACCCAAATGTCCATCAATGATAGACGGGATAAAGAAAATGTGGCACATATACACCATGGAGTACTATACAGCCATAAAAAAGGATGAGTTCATGTCCTTCGCAGGGACATGGATGAAGCTGGAAACCATCATTCTCAGCAAACTAACACAGGAACAGAAAACCAAACACCTCATGTTCTCACTCATAAGTTGGAATTGAACAATGAGAACACATGGACACGGAGCAGGGAACATCACATACCAGGGCCTGTCGGGAGGTGAGGGGCTGGGGGAGGGATAGCGTTAGGAGAAATACCTAATGTAAATGAAGAGTTTATGGGTGCAGCAAGCCAACATGGCATATGTATGCCTATGTAACAAACCTGCACGTTGTGCACATGTACTCTAGAAATTAAAGTATACTTTTAAAAAGCTCAATACAGTGATAACAAATAACTGTTACTTAATTATCATAAATACAAATTTGTATAATTTTAACAAGAGTCACAGTTTTGAGTATGACTTTAGTACAAAGGAAAATGAACAATTAAGAATTTTTTATTTCCCAGAATATGTGTATTTGAATAAATATTTTTCAATATAAATAATGTCAAAGTCAAAAGCATAGTTGATAATTTGGATATTACTCAATAAGAAAAGAAAATAAAAAACAAAAATATAGCAAATCAAAAAACATAATTTTTGAATTATGTTTCTAATACCTCTTGGCTTAATTTTTCAGTGTAAATTATTTTATTCTCCTATTTAAATTTATTCATCTATAAAATATGCATTTAATAATATATTCATCTATAAAGCATTACTATTCCCATATAGTCTTAAATACATCACAGAAAAGTTAACCAGACTAAGGTTAAATATCAGTACCTTCTAGTTTACACTTTTCAGTTGAAAAATGAGACATTGGAAATAGATCTATTTAAAATATTTAGTAAAATGTCTTATGAAACCATTTAAAATTGGGGACCAGCTACATAGCAGAAAAACGTTTTCATGTATACATTTTTTACATATGTATACATATATAGTGCTTAGACCAAGAACAATTTGAATCTGTAGACACACTTTCTAGCCTCCAAGTAAATTTTGAAACCCAGGGGAATGAATATCCAGCAGATGGCTACATAAACATAGCACTCAGATAGTTGAGTAGTTCCTTTACTTTGCCATCTGCTTTGTAATCCTTTCAGAGATTGAAATCTTTCAACTATAAAATGTTCTGCCAAGATTTCAGAATGCCCATCAGCTTGACTAACAGGTAAGAAAAAATCTGCAATGGATAAAACATTTCTTAATATAAATTTTCTAGAAAAAAATTAATATATTTAAAATCAATTAAATGTATTATTATGTCAAGCTTTAGTAGAACAATCACATTTACAGTCACATAGCCATCTGCTAGTATTTGCATAGTCATACCTCCTGGGTTTCAAAAACTTATTCCACAAAGATCACAGTGTTTGTCAGTGTACTTGCACACCTGTCAATCAGTTCTGGTCTCTAAATATGCAGAAAATAAATGTAGGGGAGAGGAGAAATCAACTTAGGTTTCTTAATATATCAAAAGTGACTGATAATTCCAATCAATGATAAAACAGAGCATTTTAGATTTATTATGCAGGTTTTTATTAATTTAAGACACTAAAACCATTTCTAATGTTTGTTTCTATATTATTTTAAAACAGGTGAGGCCAGGCAAGTTGGTTCACTCCTGTAATCCCAGCACTTTGGGATGCTGAGGCGGGCTGATCACGAGGTAAGGAGTTTGAGACCAGTCTGGTCAACATGGTGAAACTCTGTCTCTACTAAAGACACAAAAAATTAGCCGGTCGTGGTGGTGCGCGCGCCTGTAATCCCAGCTACTCTGGAGACTGAGGCAGGAGAATTGCTTGAACCTGGGAGGCACAGGTTGCAGTGAGCCTAGATTGTACCGTTGCACTACAGCCTTAGTGACGGGGCAAGGCTCCGTCTAAAGAAAAAAAAAGTGAGAAAAGCTGGGTGTAGCAGCTCACGCCTGTAATCCCAGCACTTTGGGAGGCTGGGGCAGCAAGAGTGCTTGAGGCCAGGAGTTTGAAATGAGCCTAGGCCTCATAGAGAGACCCTGTCTCTACAAAGCATAACAATGAACTAGCCAAGTAAGGTGTAGTCTTAGCTGCTAGAGAGGCTGAGGCTGGGAGATTGCTTGAGCCCAGGAGTTCAAGGTTACCTGAGCTGTAATTACACCCCTGCCCTTTAGCCTGGGTGACAGAGAAGGACCATGTCTCCAAAAGTAAAAAGAATAAAAAAGTAAGTAAATACATTTTTATAATGGGGGAAAATACTTCTTTCCATGCAAAATATGTACTAAGAGTTATTAATGATTGTTAATATGAGAATGTTTTTGATATCTATTCTACTATCTACTGTCTCTATATATATTCTATTTTTCTATAATGCATGTATATATGTAAGCATATATGTATTTGTTTATTCTATAAAACTACACCAGGCTATGACCCTGACTGTCCTAAAATTGGAAAGTCGTAAGTATCAAGCACTGTATTTAAATTTGTGTTTATGTATGTGTATATGTGTCTGTTTATGTGTATGTGAGTGTTTGCATATATACAAACTACAAACATTGTCCAGTAATCATTTACTATTTTTTGTTCCTGGAAACCTACACAACATAAAGGTAAAAAAGGATTTGCAATGAAAATTAAAAAATAATTAGAATTCTATAATAATAAAAATGTACATCTAGTTAAAGAGTATTCATAGGTAAATTTAGAGCATTGATACCTGCATTAAAAATGAAAATAGATATAAAATAAATTTTTAAAACTATAATAAAATAGCATATTTAAATCCAAGTTTGCAAGATAAATAAAAGAAAACTAAAACATGAGAAAAAAAATTTAAAAAACTTAAAAAACAAAAGTTGGTTTATTAAAAAACAATAAAATCATAAAACACTAGAAAATTGCTCAAGATAAACAAAGAAAACACGAACTGTCAATATCAGGAATGATAAAAAACCAGCAACATGAATCTTATGTGTTAAAAAGCTGGTGAGAATGTATGATGGGCAACTTCATGACAACTCATAAATTTCACAATTTACCTGAAGACAACCAAGTCCTTAACAAATCCAACTGGGCAAAACAACACTTAAAGAGATAGAAAAGCTTATTGTTACATATCTCTTATATAGCTTGAGCTATAGCCCAAAACCTTCTGCAAAGAATTTCCAGGCCCAGATGTCTTTACTGGTCAATTCTTCCTATTATTTGTTTGAAATAATAACAATCTTACACAACCTTTGCTGGAAAACAAATAAAAGGGAAATACAAATTGATATCATTTTATGAGCTCATGCAGAATTTAGGCTTTAAAAATCCAACTTTAGAAAGAATATTATAAAAAAGTAAAATTATAGGGCACTATCTCTCATGAGCTAGTCATAAAAATTCTGTGCAAAATTCTGTGCAAGAATATAGAAAAATGGTAAAAATTAATTGATACACTTTACCTCTTTAATAGAATAAATGAATTAAAAAGTACTCATTTCAATAGAGGCAGAAAAACAATTCACTAAAGTAAATATCCATAAAATATTTATAAAATAAATTATTAAAATTTACAGATTAAATGAAACATTATTAATTTAATAAAGAATATACATATCATAGTAACATCATACTTAACTATGAAATATTGAGCACTGTCTCTTTGAGTTTATGAACAATTCAAAATGTTAACTGTAATTACTTCTATTCAAATTATCCTGAAGGTTCATTAAGGCAAGAAGAAAAATATGCATGAAATCTGATTTTAGAAGGATAGATATTTACAGTAATTACAAATGACATGATTTTGTAATAGAATAATTCAAAAGAATATACAAACTTTTAAAAGTAAAAAATAAAAGGTAGTAAGTGGATAAGGACTTTAGCAAAGTCCCTGAGCAATATTCAAAACACTTAACTTTCCTTCTATTAACAGCTAATAATTAGAAAGTGAAACTTCATAAAAATCTACAAAGATGTGTTAAATGTTTACATTGAAATTTAACAATATTGGAGAAACACTAAGGAAGGCCTGTAGAATGGAAGGATATTGTATTTATGTATTTATAGGTT